>NC_057805.1:198245915-198313891 GCF_018294505.1 Triticum aestivum
GACTGACCCAAAAGTCGATTCAGTTGACTGAAGTGTGGCTTAATCAGAGCAAAGCAGCAGCACGAGCGAGGGGGAGAGCAGCAGCAGCAGCTGGGCGAGCGAGCGATTGAGCGAGAGCCGAAGCAGCAGGAGCAGCGCGAGCGAGCGAGAGCTGGAGCAGCAGCAGCAGATCCGGCTGGTATGGATGTCGCCGCTGAAGGGGCCTCGCACTGGGGGAGAGCCGCCATGGAGATGTCGCCTGTGGCGCCGGCTTCAAGGTAGCCGCTCCATGGGGGTGCAGGATGGAGCACCGTCGGCGCCGGGAGGTCGAGTTAAGGAGAAATTGCGATGCGATGAGTGTACAACCTCTTTGGTGGCGCCGAGTAGGCCTCGGCTTCGTCCGAGGAGTCGGTGAGGATGCTGCGGTTCCGGTGGAGCAGGTTAAGGCAGCGCTATGGGGATGGAGCAGCCGCGATAGACAAGGCGATCGTCAGAGCAGCTCCTTGGAGGTGGAGGACGGGGCGGCTGAACCGGCGGGACGGCGAGATGGACGACGGATCCTCATCTGGGGAGGTGGACGAGGGACGTCGAGCTGTTGCGGTGGATGACGTCGTCGGGGAAGAGGCTCCGGCTGGGCAGCGGTGACGTGGAGGACGGAGGAGGGTGGGGTTTCGCGGCTGGAGCGGGAGAGGTTATGGCGGCCTGGGATTTCGAATGGTGAAAAGGGGGCGATGGGATGGGTGAAGCATGACTTAGGGACGCGCTTGTCCAAAATGTAGGGTATGTTACAAAAGTACCCCCACCGATTTGAACTACCAGCCCTTTCGGCTCAGGGTTAGAAGGGGGATTTCGCGTGTTGGGATTTGGCAGCTGGAGGGAGTTTTCGCGCGCGTTGTAATTTCGGGATAGCAAGGCGCGGGTTGTGAAGGCGCTAGTTTTGGGACACGATATCTGAATTTTCGGGATATAACAAGACGCGGGTTGAATTTTAGGGACAAGCCTAACGTGTAGTAATATTGTACTTGTACGTACCAAATCAATTCGCACTTCCCTCAACCAAAAAGAAAACAAAAAAAATAAAACTATTCACACCACACAAAGAGAGAGTCTTGCCCCATTTTACTATACAAATGCTATTCAAAGCTACTCCCTCCTTCCATCTATATAGGGCCTAATGCGTTTTTCGATGCTAACTTTGACCAAATATTAGAGCAATGATATATGACATGCAACTTACAGAAAGCACACCGTTAAATTCGTCTGTGAAAGGTTCTTTCAATGATATAATTTTCACATTGTGCATGTCATGTACTATTAATCTTGTCAATAGTCAAAGGCAGTCTTAAAAATCTCATTACGCCCTATATAGATGGAAGGAGGGAGTATGAATCCATGTTATGTCCGATTAATTTTTTTCGCTTGCTGTATAATGCATGTAACCTACTCATACCAACATTTTAGTGCATTCCAAATGTCTATACTACCGCTCCAATTAGAACTAAATTTGAATTCGTTTCTCTATTTCAATAAGAATCTACAATCATGATTGTTGCCAACTTCAACCATCATAGTTTCCTTGCTATCCGCCAGATATAAATCGGACGGCCTATAATGCAGGATGGCAGGCACACCATCATCAACAACTCCTTTTTTATAAGAGTAGAGATAAAATATATTAAATGTTGTATAACATGTTCATAACCACACCATGTGTATCACCGTTATATATATTCACACATGCGTCGGTTTGAAACACTATGATAAATTCTTCAAATATCCGAATTCGCTTTTTATAATGAAGTATATATGATTTCTATTCGTCTTTTACACCCACACAACCCTCTTATCTTTGTAGCTAGCGCTATGTTTCTCTTGTGCATGCACACGCCCGCATCCCTCTCACCCTCCCTCAGCATTCTCTAGCTCCATCGCGCAAATTCGTCTTTTCACTTTAGGTCGTTCACCCACGGTTTGTGTAGGCCCGCCAGCTCCTTCTTTACGGCACACATCGATCGATATGCCTCTCTAGCCAGGTGTGCCTAGCACAAACACAAGCTTCCCCTCTTCTCTTGTCACCGTCCATGCCTCACTCCCACCACTCTTTTCATCGTGCTCGTACTCGCACACTCCTCCCCCTCGATATAGTATGCCTCTCGTACCACCTCCTACATGCATCCCTCTCTCTCTATCCTTCTCCTCGTGCCTCATTTGCTTCTAACACACACATGCATGTATACCGATCGATCTCCCAACATATACCTAGATCGACTTTAACTACCCCCCCCCCATCGATCGACGTACCTCACAAGTTATGTCTCTCCTTTCTCTAACAAAGGGCGATTGATCTTCCTATGTAGTTACGTCTGCTTACCACAGCCACATCGTTCCCCCTCATCATTCGTGCATGCCTCCTGACCCGTCTCTCACACGCACGTGCACGGACAACAAGCAGCCATCTCCTCTCTTATTGATATTGCGGGCGTGCCCTCCGTTTGTCTAGCAAGTCTATCCCACCATTTGTTAGAAACAACTCCACTACCACCCCCTCCAACACTCTAGCTCTGTCTCTCTCCCAACCTTATTCCTCTCCTGCACATATGCATGGATGCCGATCGATCTCTCTTAATACATGAGGCAGATCGATCTCCTTAATACATGAGGTAGGCCTCTCTCCTCCTCCACACATATACCAGCCATTCTACCTCTATAGTTAATTGGGCCTCCCTCTTCCCCCACCACACCCCGATAGTCGAGCGCTGCAGGTAGGTATCCATGCCACAGAGACAAACTGCACATGTCCCATCTCATGTTCCAGTAGGCCAACCACTCTATATCTTTGACGTGGGCACACACAAATTCGATGGCACTCTTTATCGATCGCGCGCGCACACACACACACATCATCCCTCTCTTCGATTCTATGGATACCTCAAGCCGATGATACCTCCACTCTCTTCTCGTGGATCGCCCCCTCTATATATATGTTATATCCAGGACTCTATTTCACACACATTGCATATGTTACATTTTTTGATTGACCCCCCCCCCAAAAACTCTCAAGAACCCACACACTATATCTCTCTAGGTTTGTATCTCTCTCACACAACCCCACGTAGGTGGTGTCCGTATACAAGAAGAGAATAGGTGCACCGTGCACGTACTCACGCTTTGTGCCCAGCCACACCCGCACGGGTACACGGTGGAGCTCATTTCTTTACGAAATGGCAGCCCACTTGCTAATTTGAACGCCTGTAGCGGTTGTTTACCTAGGGAGGTCATGTACCACGCGTGCACGAAACAAAGTTCGACTTGACGCGTTGCCGCGTTATTTTTAAATAAAGTTATAGCGCTCAATGGCACGTACACAGAATATAAAACGATTTTTAGGAGAAAAAGGTAGTCCGCTCACTATATACAATGGAGCCTGCCTGCCTGGTTTGTCGCTCTTCAGAGTATCTCACACAAGGCTGCGGTGGCCTCTCTCTCTCTCTCTCTCTCTCACTGTTGGTCACTGATCCGGCCGCATCCCGTCCGCCGGGGGAAAGGGAGTGCGGTGGCCTCTCTCTCTCACCATTGGTCACTGATCCGGCCGCATCCCGTCCGCCGGGGGAAAGGGAGTGCGGTGGCCTCTCTCTCTCTCTCTCACCGTTGGTCACTGATCCGGCCGCATCCCGTCCACCGGGGGAAAGGGAGGAAGTGCATCGTTTCTCCGTTTGACGGCGCCGAGGCAACACGTCTCGATATGCGGTACACGCCGTTCTCTCTAACGAAGCTCCGGCGCGGCAGGGCCTACGCCACCTGCTCGCAGATTCCACCCGCCGCTGCTCACCTAGTTAGATCGTGATGACCTCCAGGTAACCCCTCCGGCCTTGCTCCACTGCCCGTCTTCCCACGTCGCTGCATGTGGATCTTCCATAGTTCTTTGCCCAAAACGTAGCTCGTCCGGCGTACTTTCCATATTGCATTCTCGTCCTCGCACCGTTTTAGACAAACACAACCGTGTTGTTATCTTCCCTTAGGACAAGGAATATGCTTCTTTTTTGTCGTCGCATGTGTCATCAACTATTATTGGCCAGTAATTGTTTCCTTTCTACTCGTTGCTATTGCGACCTTTTGGTGAACTACACAAATCACTTTTTTCTTAAGAGTGTTTTGTGCAGTTGTACTAAAATGCCACACGGGCAATGTCTCTACATTTCAGTGCGACTGCACAAAGGGAGATTGGTTTTGCTCTATCCTCCTCATCCAACTCCGAGCCTAATCTTCTCCAACTAGTTAGTCTTAAGAGAGACTACAAAGGTGACCGGCTTCTATTTGCGTGTTTATTGTTTCATCAGCAGTCCTCTATTATCGTAATCACACTTAATATCTTTGGAACAGGGACGCTCAGCTCTATTTTAGTGGAACTGCACAAAATGATCGGAATGTTGCATGCTCCAGACAGCTACTTTTTTTCCCAACATGCCTTGTTGATTTAGACAGAGCTGGGGGGACGTTGCTGCCAATGAAAGCATGGATCAATTTTAATTTAACACCTTCTCACAACTCTGTCTTCAGTTGTCATGTAATTATTAGCTCTGATCTGCTAATAATTGACATGCATTAGCAAGGAAGTTAGTTTTTTATTGTTTCCGAAAGAGCATCGATGGCAAGACATCCGAAACAAAAGCTGAAAGCTCACACCATTGTACAATTTCATGTCGCTGGAAAAATTATTTGTGTAGTACGTCAATTATGTAAACAAATGGTGGAAGCTTGATAGCATTGCCGGAAGCCTCTTCATCATCCGGGTCCATGTGCCATGCACAAAATTATACTCCTTCGTTCCTAAATACTTGTCTTTTTACAAATTTCAAACGGTCATATTTTAGAGTGTAGATTCACTCATTTTGCTTCGTATGTGTACTCTCTCCATTCCTAAATATTCTATTCGTCTTTCTAGAGATTTCAACAAGTGACTACATACGGAGCAAAATGAGTGAATCTACACTCTAAAATATGTCTATATACATCCGTATGTCCCAGTCCATTTGAAATCTCTAAAAAGATATGTGAGTAGTCACTCATTGAAATCTCTAGAAAGACAAATACACCGGAGTATATTTAAGAACCGTGGGGGTAGTGCACAACCACATGGGAGACTCAGCCCGGTCGTTGCGCCGCATTAATAGTGAGTAATGAGCGGTCAAATCATAAGCCCCACCTTTCCCACTGTAAGTTGCTCTGAAGAAGCAACCATCAATACGCTCTTCTTTGAATCCACTCATACTACTCCATCCGTCACTGTTTATACAGTGTGCTTCAGAAAAAAGAAAAAAAAATCTATGGGACCAAGGCGACTAGCGATCGGCCTGAAAAATAGTATTGGTAGTTATAGCATGGTGTCTATTACTAGAGGGAATAATGCGTGCACACATGCATACAGTGCTTCCACCCCGGGTACACACATGCATGCACTTACTCCACTCCGTAGTAGTACAGTACATGGAGAGAAAATTGTGGACTTGATTGCGGTTACCACGCCCTAATTAATTGAGCATTAAACCAAACGCGTCTAAAGTCTCTCTGGTGGTGGAAATGCATTGAGAGAAATGCATCATAATGAAGCGCGCCCTCTAAACTGTGACGGAGGGAAGAGTAGTATGAAGGTGCAAAACCAAGTACGCGTATGGCCAGTTGGTCAACGCACCTCCTCTTGGCATATCACTGACATGTGGGACAGGAGTGTGAGCAAACCGATCTCTATTGACGGCAAAGAGCCAACCCGCCGTTCCTTGAGAGAGACGAGGAGCGAGAACACACAGACGGGCTCGCACGGAGGCCAAGATATATTCGAGCATGGTTGGTTGATCGATATCATTCATTACATGTTGGGCTGTCGTTTTCCGCCATTCTCCGGAATAAACGTGTACTTTATCAGAGATAAAAAAATAAGAGTACAGATGCTCCACCATGCGGTTCTAGTAGTAGTACTACTCGTAATACTGCGCTTGGCTCTTCGCCTCTTCGTGAAGTCGAATAATGATGGCACTCCGCATGTTGGGTACTACAGTGTATGCCTCTGACAATCTGACACCGAATGGACTGATGCATGTCCACCGAGGGTAGGTTGCATTAGTCAAAAGGCCTAAGCGAGCTTCACCTTGTCCTGCAAGCTTCTCCTCGTTCTGCGAGTTGACGGGACACACCAAAAAGTAGTGCTAGTCGATACTCCCTCCTTTCTGGTTAATATGGCTTAATCTTTTTTGCGGGTAAATGAGAGAGCTTTATTCATATATATAAGCATTCTTAGGACGATCAGCCAAGACACTGGTCACTAGGAAGCGAGGTACCCCACAAAAAAAGAAGTAGGAAGCGAGGTGTTTCATCAAGCTAGCTCTTGGCCACAGTTAAAGTGCAGCAAGCACGGTTCGCACGAAGATGCGCCGCACGGTTCGCACGAAGATGCGCCGCAAGGTTTGTTGACCTGTTTACTTTGCGCTTTGCTGTTCGCCTATTCGAGAAGTCGAACAATAATAGCACTAGTAGTATAGTGTATGCTTCTGGCAATCTGACACCGAATTAACTGTTGCACGTCCACCGCCTGAGCGAGGGAGAGCTTGCATTAGTCAAAAGTTTCTCCTTGTCCTGCGAGCCACCGCACGCAAGCTTCTCCCATCCTACAACCTTCTCCTCGTTCGGCAAGTTGACAGGACACATCAAAGTAATGCTAGTCCATACTGCCTCCTCTCCGGTTAATATGGCTTAATTTCAAACGAGATAAATACACTTTTTGTCACTGTATATTTGTAAAAATACGGTCAGTGGACTTCATAATACGCTCATTGAGCTCAATATATATATTTTCCGGTGTTTATACGGTCACTAGCTCACCCTGACTGAGTATGTGTGTGCATGCACGTGTAGGTTGAGCACTTGAGCGTGACCGTGTGTGTTCCGTCGTGTGCTCGGACATGCATGCATTAGGGCGTTGCACGCGTTTTTGCGTCCATGTGTACGTGTGACTGTTGCATACACGTAGGGGGAGTACGTGTAGGGGCCACTAAGGAGCAGTCAAATCACACAGTAAGTTAGTCGGAAGAAGCAACCATCATTTCACTCTTGAATGACACGTACGCAATATAAAATGGTTGATATGGAGAGAAAAAGAAAACCACTATATATACACTAGCAGGAGCCTAAGCTACGAGCCTGCTTTCTTAGGTTGCTCTCTTCACAAGCATAGAACGACGGGCCTGATCCCGCAGCTGGGGGAAGGGAACAATGTTCTGCGTCGACGCGGTCGACATCGGCAAGGAAGAAAACCCATAGTCGGTGCTTCCCAATCGGGGGTCACCACGGTATGGGCCGATGCCAAGTCCCAACCGCCCTTCTAGCTACAGCCCGACGTCCCAGGTAGTCCATCTTCCTTTTGGAGCCGGCTTGCTCCACTGCCGTAGCTCCATCTCCATGTCGATCTTTCTCTACTTCTACCGGCTTCTACTTGTGATGAGTTTATGTCTCATGAACTAGTGCCAGTACTATTATTCTAATCACACTTCTTCAATATCTTTGCCATCAGGGATGCTCAGGTCGATTTTAGTGGAACTACACAAAAGCATCGTATGATTCGAGGGTGCCAGCCGTCTTTCCTTCGACAGGTTCTACCTGGCCAGGAAATTAAATCTTGTTCAGGATTTAGGGTTTAAGTCGTAGTGACCCCATCAGTAGTTTTTCTTTCGTACACGCTCTCACAACTTTTTTCTTTAGTTGTGAAGTAAATATTGGCCATGATCTGTGAATCATTGAGATGCATCAGCATGCGTGTTAGTTTTCCTTTGTATTTGATGGAATGTAGTAACGGGGCAACCTTGGAATAGGAATGAAAATGGAGTGGAAAGTTTCCGTTTTTCCAGAGAAAAAATGGAAACGGAGAGAAACCAACGTTTCATTTTGTTGGATCGCGCCATCGAGCAAAACCAACGTTTAAATCACGTCTGTCGTGTTCGTGTCTCACCCTCCTCCACGGCTCGACCCCACACGGTCGCTCGGCATGCCACTCACCGCAAACCGAGTATACGATAATTTCCCGCCAGCTTGTCGATGGATCGCGCCATGGAGTACTAGCACTACTGGAAGAGATTGACGAGTTGGGGGAGGATAGCTAGCTGTAGCACGGACTCCCAAGAACTTTTTACATGCATGTTGTAGCCGGCTATTGCGACCTTTGAACGCGGAGCAGCCGCGTCCACCCGGAAGCGGCGCGGGCGACGCTCTCTCGGCCGGCGCGCCGGTTCAATGCCGGCGCCAGTGAGAGGTCGCGTCCGCTCTGGCCGGGCATGAATGCGGCACTGACTGTTTCGGGCGGGAAGCACGCGCGGGTGATGAAGAGGGTTCGGGTTGGTCAGGACCAACCGTGGCAGCGGTCCGGACGTGTGCAAACAAGAGATGCTGTACGTTAATATTGCTGCGTATATAATTAACAACGTAAATAATGTGCAAGTTGGACAAATATGATTGGAGATGGAGATGAAAATGGAATTTTACATAAACACGGATATGCATGTCTATGTCTATGTGTGTGTGTGCGACGACTCTCGCGACCTAGAAGCGGGGGCGTGTTTTTGATCGAGTTTTCTTTCTTGGTACGTTAGAAAAATTGTCCGCCAGTTTTCGTTTCTTTTTTCCGGGAACGCGCGTATTATATTTAAAACCACTGCTATGGAGAGATTTTTTTACTCCATTATAGCCTCTTGTTTGATAGAGTTTCTCGCATCTCGCTCTCTCACCCTCTCCATATCAAAACAAGATGACAGTGTCCACTCTATCTCTCTCCTCACCGATGGTCACAGATCCAGCCGAATCCCATCCGCTGCGGGAGGTGAGGAGGTGCAGCGTTGGAGTTGTCGTCGTCGGTGATGGAGGAAGCCGATGCGCACCGTCCTCTCGGAGCCGGCGCTGGCGCGGACGAAGATCCTCCGCACCCTTGTTCGCTACCGTCGTGTGGGCAGATCCCGCCCGCCCGCCTAAATGACATCTCACCCACCTGAGGTATAACTTCTTGTACTGGTCCAGCTCCCCAGGTCGCTGCGTGCGGGTTTTCTTCTATGCGACTACTCCCCAGCTCCCCATGCATAGTAGCTAGGGTTCATCGGCTAGTCCAACATCACCTACTAGTACTATTATAGAGGAAATACCACTCGAAAAGTTGTCCTGATTTATGCCTCGGTGGAGGTATACATGTTGTTTCGACAAAAAGTACATGGTGGTTGTGCGGTCATTGTCCATATGGTGGTAGTACTATCACTGGTTAAATGAAGAAATGCTTTTTTTTCTCGGGTATCCTGGCTTAGTTCCCATCAAGATAATTATGATGCTTGTGTTTGTTGGTGTACTTTTCATTAATACTTATTGACAATTGAGATGTCGTTGCTAACCCTTTTTTATATTTTTGGAAACAACGATGCGTGTCTCCATACTCGGGCATGTCTTCCTCAATTTTAGTGGAACTACACAAAATTGGATGGCCATTGTTGTTCCGCCTCACTGTCCTCTGCCACGTGGTTCTTCCTTCCTCGAGCTTGATTACTGAGAAGAAACAGACCACAGTGAGGATTTGTCGAACTTCATAGGTGCCTCACCCAAACTTGATGCCAAATGGATGATGCATCACCACGATGACCTATCGATGCTCATGGTTGCGCCTCATGGTTGCGTCGGCTGGTGAAGCTGATCGATTTTCAATGAAAAACAACCTATCTTCCATCAGTGCTCTTTGCTTGTTACGCACAAAGATGATATCCTTCGTCAGTTCACCTTGGTTGCGTTGGAGACGCTGTCGTCTTTCACGTTGGTGCAATTTTATCACACAATTGGCTATGAATCAAATGTTTCCTCGAAGAAGGATCGACATTGGTACTAAGAGCATAAGTTTTGTATTGATTTCTAAGCCTTCTCACAACTTTGTCTCCAGCTCCCCTGTAATTTTATTTGTCCAGCTATTAACTTTGATTTAAAAAATGGTGTGGACTAAAAACCCGGATGGACGTAGTAGCCCTCCATTTTTATTTACTCCGCATATTAGATTTGACAGAAGTCAATCTTTGTAATACTCTCAAACCTTTCCAATAATTGAAATTAAAATTCTTTATTTATACACACTCTCACACGTTTCCGATAATTTGGCGCATGTGTGGTTGTTCACTTAAGGGAGGGTAGTGTACCACACGTGAAGGACGGGAAGTGCGACTAGGACGAGTGGGCGTGGATCGTTAGTTCATCGGAAGTAGTACTAGTTTTCTTCACTGTACATTAAATAAAGAGTTTTGTTTCGCACTTACACAATTTAAAATGATTGTTATGGAGAGAACAAGAAAACCACTCCACTATATATTAGTCGTATACACGAGAGTACTATATGGACGCAGCTTCATTGACTTAGTGCACCTGCCTTTGGATTTATGACAGGTGGGCCCAAAATGTGGCTGGCTCACCTGTCATACAGCCAAAAGCAGGTGCAGTGAAGGCACCGGAGCTCAGTCCGTACTACAGTAGTACATATATAAGTGGGAGCCTCAGCACTTGTTCGCTAGGGTTTGCACTCCCCACACGCTCGCCGCACTACATATATGTTACACGCTGGAGGCTCAGCATTCATTTGCTAGGGTTTGCTATATTCACAGTCTCTCACCCTCTCTTCACCAGATCTAAACAAGACTGTGTTGGCCTCTTGTCTCTCTCTCCCCCCTCATAGCTGGTGAAGGAGGCGTCCGTATCCCGTCGCACCGGGAAGGGGAGGAGGTGCAGCGTTCACTCTATCGCCTTCGGCGAGGGAGGCAATCCACTACCGGCTGCGCTGTTCTCTTTCACCTAGCACCTGTGCGGGAGGGCCACCGACCCCTTCTTCCTCGCTACCATAAGTAGTGTGGGCAGATCCGGCCTCCCGCCGCACGCCTTGCCATATCCCGACGGCCCTAAGGTATAAGTTTCTTTGAAACCGTCGTTGCTCTAGCTGCATGTGGATCTTTTTCGATCTGTAGTCGAATCTAGGTCTTGGTTCAAAGAGGAAAGAAGGGTGCGGTGGGCTGGAGCAAGAATCTAGGACGTGGTTCAATGAGGAAATGAGGGGCGGAAAGTAGTATAGACTGGCTATCCAGCCGCTTTGTAGGTTGAAAAGGGAAAAAGGGGGTAACCCAGTAATACCATCTGTAAGGAACCGATCTCTTTGTTGAAAAGGGAAAGAAACTGGGGGGTCGGGTAGTTTGTGCAGGACTAGATTTGCTGCCCTCACATAGGAAGAAGGTTCAAAGAGAACAAATATGGGACCAGCGCATATATGCTGCTTGGCTACATACTCTGCATCACCCATTTATACGTGTGGACGCACATGGTGCTGGCATGTCCCATACAGCTATTTTGCTGTTGTTAATCTAAGAATGCCGCCGGAAAATTGAAGCAATGCCACTGTTAAAAGTAAATTACATTTTTCAACGAATGTTGTTTCAAGAGAATGTCTCTGTTAATATGAGTCAATGCAACTGTTTTAGAAATGCTACTGTCCTACTTTGTTTTCCATCCAAGATAAGTTAGATGCTTCTTTCTGTCACTGTTTGTTTCATCCTCCTTTATCAGCAAGTAATTGTTTCCTTTTTTCCCTCTGTTAAAACAGGGCTATCGATTCAACTTGTTGCTATTGCGACATTTTGCTTCGCTACTCGAAACATTTATGTTTTAAGAGTGTTTTGTGCAGTTCAACTTGAATGTCACACCGGTGACTTTGCTTAATTTGGTGGAACTGCACAAAAGGAGATCGAGATTCATATTTTATCTTTGTCGGTCTCATGAAAGGTCAGTACATGCCTTCATCCACATGATTGTGAAGTGTGCTTTGAGATGTTGTGCTACTTGTATTGGTACTGTTTTAAATAAATGTTGAATTGAAGCTATTGTATTGCTGTCTTTTCCCATTAAGTAGTGAACAAAAATGGGACCAACCCAGACATGATGCTTGTTGCTTTGTTACAACAAACTCTGCATCACCCCCTTTATAAGTAGATGGAAGCACATACTGTTGTTGCGGCCACTCTCCCTTGGAACTGTTTATGCTTTTTGTTAATCTAATGCCGCTGGTAAAATTAAGCAATGCCACTCTCAGAATTAATTAACTATTGAATCTTAGTTCAAAACTGCAACACTTGTTAGGAATGGTACTATCCTGCTTTGTAGTTCTTTCTACGTGTTTAACCAAGGTATTGTTAAGATAATGTCTCTGTTAAAATGAATCAGTTGCATTGTTTTAGGAATGGTACTTTTCTGCTTTGTCGTTCTTTATACATGTTGAAACAAGGCATTGTTAAGATAATGTCTCAGTCAATATGAATGAATCACACTGATGGAGAATTGCTACTCTCCTGCTTTGTTTCCCATTAAGATAAAGTAGATCAGTAGATGCTTTTCTTCTGGGAGTACAAGTCATCAACCGTTATTTCTCAGTAATTGTTTCCCTTATACCTATTGTTGCTTACAGGGATATCAAAATTAAAGCTCGGTTTTATTCCGACTTTGATTTTAGTTGAACTGCACAAAAGGAGCCAATGTGTCCAAGGCAAACTGCTGAATTACTGGGTCTAGTTGGTCGTTCCACTTTGCAGAAAGAAGCAGTCACTGTTTGCGCTACATTACAGAAGGAATGACCGAGAAGCTTTACAGAGTATTATTAGACACCGGTGACATGACTAGTGTGCAGAGACCATTGGCAATTTAACAAGACGTGGAGTGCCCTGGGCAAAAAGTGCCCAAACAAGTACAAGAAACTACGACAGGACTCCACGATAATAGGCATTACATATTTTGAATGGGAAAAGCTTGTCAAAGTTTAATCATTGATGTTAGCAAGAAGACGTTAGTTTAATATATTGGAATTGGAAAACCTTGTCAAAATTTTCTCATTGATGTTAGCCAGAAGACATGCACTTGATATTTTTGAGTGGGACGCCCTTGCTGTGAGCAGCGTCGAGTGTTTTTTCCTATTCCTGTGTTCAGTTTAGAAGTAAATAGTTACTCTGCTGTGATATTCTTGTGTTAAGAGTTTGTTCTGAATATTGTCTATCTAATGCCAGGCCTTGTGTTTGATTGCAAAGTTGAGCTTGGGATGTTGTGGCATGCGGCATCACGAGCTGTTCACCGTGCCTGCTGAGAATAATGCTTAGTATTGTTTGGCATGTCGATCTAATGCCAGTGATTTTCTTGTTAAGAAGATCATCCTCTTCTGTTGTTTCCGTGCTTAAGAAGTTAATCATCTGATGTTTCATTCATAGCCTATACGACAAGTCGGGTAGGTTAGACGTGAAACCATATGATGTTCCGACCAACTCATGAAATTAGGCCGTGATTGGATCAGCGTTTTCCAACCAAAACCGCTTGTAAAACTAATGCTTGTAAATTAAAGCAGATGGTCTCGGGCGAAGGTGCTTGGTTGGTCGATTTCCACTAGTAAAATATCGGAAGTACTTCACACATGATAAAAACGCTGAACGACACTCGGACGATTGCTAATCCAGCCGTTAGCTGCTGTTTCAGCCTTGCCCATGGATGGCATGATACGCACGTCGTGCAAGTATCGTCTAGTAATGTCGTCCATATAGCAGTGCTCGTAAAATATACACTGGTCTCTCAAATTACACGCGTAACCCGCAGGTTTTACTTAGAGACCTCGGGCCCTCGGTTTCATTACGCCTGTATTTTATTGTTTCCGATGACGAGTAAATTACACTTGTATGTTAATACAGGTTTGAAATAAACCAAAGCTCCCAAGCGCGGCCTTATCGTTCCATGCCGTTTCAGTTTCTCGAAGTTGCTCATAGGTGTCCGATGATCCTGGCTTCCTGAATGAGCAACAGGCGCTGTATCAGACCATCCGTAGGGCCAGCGAGGCCCTCTCCGTTGTCCTTCGAGTTGTTGCGCTCGTCGTGGCGCCGAGCATTGTTAACATCGTCAACGAACATGAGGATTCAGGAGATGACTTTATTTTGATTGGATGACACTAGGGACCCACTAGGGCCGTAGCCGTATGTACGCAAGTGCCTCCTTATTATGTACAACTATCTTTTTTTTGCTTTCTCCTGGTTTCCTGACATCACGGTCCCACACCATTGTCAACCTATGTAGTCAATATAAACGAGAGAATTGCACAAGGTGCGGCCGACAGCTGGGACCAAGCAGCTCGAGCAGTATTTGTGTTTTTGACGCGTTAGCACTTCAGAGTTTTTCTTGGCGATGATTTCGTTGTTGTTCAGAGGAGAGCAGGGTATTAACTGGGCGGGCTGTGGCCCGTCTAGCCCAGGCCAGATATCCAGCCCAGATACTAATTTTTTCAAGATGAAAATGGCTAGCCCAGCTATACGTCTTTTTGAGGAATACACAGGCAAGGTCAACTTGTTATTCTCCGCCCCGCTGGGCTGCAAATCTTTCCTAGGAGGGATGCATTAGGCTTAATAGGAAAATGGGCTTTAAAAAATAATAAATGGGATGTAATTATAAAAACTGGGCAGTAACTATAAAAAAATGCACCAAACACGAAATTAGTTTATAAAATATTATTTATGGATTTTGAAAATCTTAAATTTTCATTGTTGCGCGCGCAATGTTTCGTTGGATTTTTACGTAATACAAATCTATATTTAATCTGATTAGAAATTTCGGGATAAAAATATTTCGGATCCCATCAAAATGTGGGAAATTTTATTGAATTCTGTCTTCAACGGTTGGTTGAAATTATTAATCGTTGTCCTAGCTAGAAAATGGGCTGTAATTATAACAAACTGTAAATGGGCTGTTGTAAATTCCATTAGAATTCGAAAATGGGATGTACATTCTTACAAAATGCAAATGGGCTATAAGTTCTCTGCCACACACTTGTGGGCCTACTAAGTGACGCATCCCCTAAAAAAAATAAGTTGACGCGTATGCAAGGCTTTGTCGACTTATTATAGTCAACACACGGTTCTAGCAGCAGTGGCCGTTGGATGTCTATCCAACGGATGTCGTGCTTCTTCTTCAATCTCGGATATTCTTAGCTTCGGCCGCCCAAAAAATGATTCCTCCCCCTGACATCTTGGGCGCACCGTTTCGGAGGCTCACCTGTGGGCCTACTAAGTTGGAGCGTACCAAGGGCTTTGTCAACTTAGTCAATATAAACGATTCTAGCTTCAGTGGCCGTACGATGTCCATCCACCGGCCGTAGTGCTTCTTCAACCTCTGGTCTTGTTGGTCCAGCCGCCCAAAGCAGCGCCGGTCGTGCCGCCTGCTCCTGCCTCCCGTGGCCAGCTGTGCTGCCGCGGAGGCTTGACCGCCCCCATACTACTCCCACCGCTGGCCAGGCCATCCCCACACCCCCTGTTATTCTACGGCGACGGCAGCCTCACACCGCAGCCGAACCAGTGAACCCTCGTACTCCTCTCCACGCGGGCTTCCACTGCTGTGTCTTCCCGGGCTCTGTGTCGTCCCCTTCCTAGGCCTCGCCGTCGTCCACCGCCCTGGTGCTCTCGGCGCGACGTGGTCAACGTGGTCAACGACCGACTTCCATCGGAAGAGTACTGTACGTGGAGAGGCTGACACCTGGGTCCACGGCGGCCGCAAGGAAGTGCCTCCTTATTACGCGCAAAATAATTATTCCTCCACCTGACAGCGGGGACCCACCGGATGGGCCACCAGTATTTTGCGAAATAAATTGTTTCCCCCTGACTGTTGGGACCCATCAGAAGTGCCTCCTTATTACGCACAAAAAAATGAATAGTCCCCCGGCTAGGTGGGACCCACCTTGGTGGGAGGCTGACTTGTGGGCCTACTAAGTTGACGGGGATGAAGGGCTTTGTCAACTTAGTCAATATGAACGATTCTAGCTCCAGTGACCGTATGATGTCCATCCAACGGTCGTAGTGCTTCTTCAACCTCTGGTCTTCTTGCCCCAGCCGCCCAAAGCAGCGCCGGTCGTGCCGCATGTTCCTGCCTCCCGTGGTCGGCTGTGCTGCCGCAGAGGCCTCACCACCCCCTACTATTCCCACCGCCGGCCAGGCCCCGCGGCGATGGCAGCCTCACACCGCAGCCGAACCAGTGAACCCTCGTACTCCTCTCCGCGAGGGCTTCCACTGCCGCGTCTTCCCCGGCTCCGTGTCGTCCCCTTCCTAGGCCTCGTTGTCGTCCACCGCCGTGGTGCTCTCCGTGCGATGTGGTCAACATGGTCAAGGAACGACTTCCATCAGAAGAGTACTGTACGTCGAGAGGCTGACAGCTGGGTCGACGGCCACAGCCTATTTTTTGTGATTTGCCAAGTAAGTCGCTTTGTCAGGCCTGTTGGGCTGCAAATCTTTCAAGACGAGGAGAGCTTTCATTCGGCTGGCCGAGAAAATGGCTCATCAGTAATGAGAAATGGGTTATGCATTTTTAAAACACATCAAACTGGCAATTAGTTTCAAATATCTTTTTTTTCATTTCAAGATTTTAAATTACATTAATTTTTATGCGTGGAAAATTTGTTGGATTTTATATTGATATACATTTATTTTCAAAATCAGTTTGAATGTGAGTCGAAATTTCGGGATTAAAACAGTTCGGACCGCACCGAAATATGCAAAATTTCGTATAATTTTTTAACCGTGGCCACAATATGGGCTGTAATGCTAACAAAAAGAATATGGGCTCCAAAAAAACCTTAAGAATTAGAAAATGGGCTGTAAATTATTAGAAATAATGGCAGATGAGCTGTATGCTATTTTCCACAGATTTGAGGCTTTCCTAAAAAAAGGTTGACGTACAAGCACTGACTGTTGGATGTCCATCCAACGGCCGTCGTGCTTCTTCAATCTCTGCACTTCCTGCTCCAGCCGCTCAAACAAGCGCCGGCGGGACTGCCTGCTCCCTCCTCCCCGCGGCCGGCTGTGCTGCCGCGCAGGCCACACTGCCCCACCATACTCCCATCGCTCGCCTAGCCATCCCTCTACTCACCCACACCTGCTGTTATTCTCCGGTGACGGCAAACGAAACAGTAAACCCTCGTACAGTCGTACTCCCCACCGCGTGGGAAACAACTACCGAGTCATCCCTGCCTTCGTGTCGTACCATTCCTAGGCCTCGCCGTCGTCCACCGTCGTGGTGCTCTCAGCGCGGCGTGGTCAATGTGGTCAACGACCGACTTCCATCGGAAGAGTACTGTGCGTGGAGACGCTGACAGCTGGGTCCACGGCCGCAACAAGGAAGTGCCTCCTTATTACGCGCAAAATAATTATTCCTCCACCTGACAGCGGGGACCCACCGGACGGGCCACCGTATTTCGCGAAAAAACGTTTCCCCCCTGACTGCTCGGACCCACCAGCTACACCTTCGCACGCAAGGAAGTGCGTCCGTGCAAAAAAAAATGATTCGCCCCCTGACTGCTGGGACCCACCAGCTACATCTTCGCACGCAAGGAAGTGCCTGACAGTCGGGACCCACCTGGTCGAAGCGTACGTAGCGTTGTCATTCTGGTCGCGAACGTGTACGTACATATATACTGGTGGATGTAGATGCGCGCATGTGTCGTAGTAGAGGCGCGCACGTAGCATGTACACATACGTACAATGGCTAGGGTGCATGAAAAAAAATACTGCCACGTATGTGTACATACGGGCGGGGTCTCGAACGCCTACTCGCGCATACGTACGGTGAGGGCTCATTGACATGGCTGGGTCGGAACGAAGAAACGGCGTCGTCGTCGTGTTCATGGGGAGGCAACGAAATGCATCGTGTTCATGGGGAGGCAAAGGAATGCGTCGTGTTCATCGGGAGGCAACGGAACGCGTGGGAGCCAACCGGCTGGGTCGGAACGGAATGCGTGGTCGTGTTCATCGGGAGGGCTTGGACGGAACAGACGATGGAAACGAGGCCTGGCGTACCGCACAACGGAGGAAACGAACCTCCTACATTCGGAACAGGGTCCTCTTGATAGGGAGGGGTGTGGCGTACCGCAAAACGGAGGAAACGGACCTCCTACGGTCGAAACGGGGGTCCTGTTGATCGGGAGGGGTGTGGCGTACCGCAAAACGGACGAAACGGACCTCCTACGGTCGAAACGGGGGTCCTGTTCATCGGGAGGCGTGTGGCGTACCGCAAAACAGGACTGCACGGGATACTGTTCATCTCCACCGTCGACCTCCTCCACCCTCGACGGGCTACCGTCGACCTCCTCCAGCCTCGACGGGCTACCGTCGACCTCCTCCAGCCTCCACGGGCTCCTATTCATCCGGCCTCCACCGCACGCTACTCCACCGGCTACTGCTCAACCACCCCTCCACGGGCACCCCTCTACTGTCTACTGTTCATCCAGCCCTCCACACCACGGGGTCCTGTTCAACCACCCCTCCACGGGCACCCCTCCATCATCTACTGTTCATCTAGCCCTCCACACCACAGGGTCCTCTTCAACCACCCCTCCACGGGCACCCCTCCACCGTCTACTGTTCATCCCAGAGGCAGCATCGATCGGCTTCAGTTAGCAGCAATAGCGAAGGAATCGCTCGATCTGGTTTAGTTAACATCCATCGATCGATCGCTCGGGTTCAGTAACGCTTAGCCTGCAGTGCAATCGCTCGGGTTCAGTTAGAGCCCAACGCCTCACTCGGGTTCAGTTAGAGCCAACGCCTCGCACACACGCGCGTACGTGTACGAGAGAAACGCGCATCGCTCGGCCCCCGACCTCCCACCGTAACCGGGAACTCCCCGAAATTTCCTCGCCCTCGCTTCTACCATGGTTTTTTCCGTCATGGACGGCCCAAAGAATGTCATGCAGCTGCGTGTCCGGGCCGCCCAGGACGAAAAGCCCATTTTCTGTCATGATTTTTTGTCACAGAAGTAGGAGCCCACCACATCTATGATGATACCGGGTTTTGTCACAATTATCGTCATAGAAGTGTCATATGTATGACAGAATTTTTTTTCATTCGGCCCAAAATGTCACGGATGTGGCTTGCTTTTGTCGTGCACGCTGCTGCTGTTTCACGTGTCGCAAGTCATTGATGGTGAGGGCGCGGTCACGGGTGCCTTGGAAGTTATCGATAAACCGCTCGCCGAGCTCATCCTACAAGGAGATCCAGCCCTCCGGGAGGTGCAAGAGCCAGGTGCGTGCGCTGTCCTTGCAGGCCATGGTGAACCAATTCACCATGACCTTGTCGTCACCATTCGCCGCCTTGATGCTCACCCAGTAGAGCTGGAGGAACTCCACAGGTTTGGAGGTGTCATCATAGCGAGGGGGCAGGTCGGGCTTGAACTTGCCGAGACAAACAACGCGACACATGTCATAGGTGAAGGCCCCACAGCCCTCCACAATCACAGGCGTGGCCCGCGCGAGGGGAGCATGGTCCTGACGCCTATGCATTGCAGCCCCTAGAGCTGCCCGGTCGTGATGCTGGTTTGGCGGTGCAGGGAGCGCACGCACGTTGTACTGTGGTTGTTGTACCACCTGGCAGCTGGCCTTATCCCGTGCCGGTGCTAGCTCCCTGCACGGCGGGCAGCACGGAAGCACGTCGCACCTGGGCTCGGCCTCGGCACTGCGCAGAGGAGGAGGAGGAGGAGGTGCGCCATGAGCTATGTCACCCGCATGGGAGGGCGGGGGACGGAGATAGTGGGAGGGCGCCGGGGCCTTGTCGGCGGCATTGACGAGCTCGGTGATGCGACCAAGCCAGGCATCATAGCCTTTGTTGGCAGGGTGGTAGCGCAGCAACTCACGCATCATGAGAAGCGCGGCATGTGCATTCGCCTACCCGCGACGAGCGTGGAAAACGACTCCATGGTGGGAGTGAGGGGAGACATGGGGGTGCTTCCATCATGCTACATATAGGACGGCAGCAAAGAGTCCTGCTACTCATGAGCAGCAGGGTTGATGGCAGCGAATACTATGGGAGAAGCGGAGCGGCGAGGAACACCGCGGCCCACTGGCACCAAGCAGCCCGTCGCTCGGCGTGAACTCGGCAGGCGTCGACCATGGGAGCGATGAAGTAGGGACGAAGTGAAGCGGAAGGGAGAGCTTCGACGCGCCCCTACCATTGCTCCAAGGACCCAAACAACGTTTGACCTCTAGGGCTTGTGCGAAGATATAGCCTAGCTGCAGCCCCAAGCTCATCACTTCATGGCTTGGCCTCGTCGAGTTTGTGCGAGCGGGGAGAAGCGTGGACACAGTAGTTTACCCAGATTCGGGCCAGCTTGCGGTGTAAAACCCTACTCCTTCTTTGTGGTGGATTGCCTCGGGTGGACGATGAGTATGAACTAGTACAATTCCGAGCTACTTCGGGAGAGCTCAATGGCCAAAGGGCTCAGTGGAATCTGGTTCTCTTCTACGGTGGAGACTAGGATATATTTATAGTGGCCTTGGTCCTCTTCCCTCATAACTTAGGCAGGAAGGGATTCCACAACGGCCAATTTGAAAGGGATAAGAGTACATCTTATCCTGACGAAAGGTGGTCTTCTCCCGCAAAGCTTATGGTCATGACGTTGTGGTGGCCTCGGTGATGACATCCGTTCTACCGAGCTCGTGGTCTTGGTCTTGTTGCATTGGAATGGAAACCTTTGTGGGTCCCTTGGGAACCCGCGTATGTCCTTGCCTCCTTAGCACGAAAGACGAAACTATTCTGCACTGTGCCAGTTGGCGCACGCCTGGCCTAGGTCGTCATAGCTCAGGTCATGGTGCACCTCATGAGGTGGGGTGCGTGTAGAGATCTCCGCTCCGCGAGCGGCAGGCTCGGGAAGATGCTCCTAGGGAGGTCTTGGTGTCATCCGCCTCGCGAAGCGGGGGGCCTCGCGAGGGTCTTGTTTGTGAGGTCCGGGACATGGGTCGTGCTGGGCCTTTAGCGGAGCCACGTGCTAGGCCGCAGGCAGGTAGGTCTGGGTATCCCCAATCCCAGAACACCGATAGCATTAGCTGGTCAAAGGGCACTTGGAGCGTCTTGAAGGTTGCGATGGAGATCACGTTGAGGCCGGCACCCCCTCTGATGAGTGTCTTTGTGACAGTGACGCTACTGATGGTGGGAGTGCACATCATGAGGAGCACTCCGGAAGTGGCCGAGTACATGAGGTGGTCCTTGGAGTAAAGGTGATGGCCTACTACGACCACTTGAGGGGCCGCGTGCCTCAAGCATCAGGAGGGCAGCATTCACATCGCGATAGAACTGCTTGAAAGAGGTGGTTGGACGCGAAGGCCTGAGCTCCGCCGAGGATGCAGGCTATTGCGTGAGGCTCCTAGTAGCCCCCAGCCCCCTCGTCATGCTGGTTGGTGTCATTCCTTCTAGGCAGCGGTGGTAGTGGTGGAAGGGCAGTGTGGTCCTGACGGCGCGCCTCGCGAGGCTGGTCGCGCTAGCCACCATCGCGAGGCTGGTCGCGCCAGCCCTGGCGAGGGTTGCCGTTGCGGTTGTCCCACCGGATGTCGCCATGGCCGCCTCCATGACTAGCGTTGCAGTCATTGCGGTCCGGTCGAGGGCCCAAGCGCTCCTCGCGGAGGGACTTGAGCTCCTGGCAATCTTCACTATTGTGGGTGTGTACGTTGTGGTAAATGCAAAATGGGTGGTGATCCTTCTCATGGTCGTCGCGGTCGCGGCCACGTTTCTACTCGGGCTCCGCCGCCAGAACGGTAGTGCTTTGTGCTTGACCTACTGGCCCTTCTCCTTGCTATCGTCGGGCACCGCGTCAGGGTCGTTGTGGATGAAGAGGCAGACTTCCTTTGCCTTGGCGCACCTAGCGTCAATGTTGTACAGCTCTAGCGCCGATCTCAAATCGTCATTGATTGTGAGCTTCTCACGCATCTGATGTCCCTGACACCATTGGAGAAGGCTAGGATGATGACTTCGTCCGAGGCACGTGGAATCTTGTGTCGAACCTGACTGAAGCGATGAATGTACTTGTGGAGGGCCTCGCCAGGGCACTGCATCACGCGCCGCAGGTCGTTGAAAGTGCATGCCCGATCATGGGTGCCCTTGAAGTTGGCAATGAACTGCTCGCAGAGCTTGCCCCACGAAGAGATCGACTTCTCGGGCAGGTTCATGAGCCAGGAGCTACGTCCTCCTTGAGGGCCATGGGGAACCAGTTCGCCACGGCCATGTCATCGCCGTTAGGTATCTCGATGCACAGCGCATTGAGCTAGAGGAACTCCGTGGGGTCAGAGATGCCGTTGTAGTGTGGGCACGCCTCCGGCTTGAACTTGACGGGCCAAACAACTTGACGCAGCTCGCATGTGAATGCTCGGCTTCCCACGCTGCTCAAGGGAACACTGCACATGAAGGTGGCTTGGTTCTGGCGCGCCAGTCGCCGCGACCACCTGGATGATTTGGTCTTAGCGCTGGAGTTGTTGCTCGAGGAGCACGTGTGCGTCGGGTGGCGCGTGGTGGACGATCTCGCACCTGTCTTCGTCGCGGGCCGGCGCAGGCACTCCGCGAGCCGGCTCGCGCGGCCGCACATCATGCCAGGGTTCAGTGTTATCGCTACACAGGGGAGGAGACGGGGGGCGCACCGTGGGCACCGAGGCTTCCCCGACGGCGTTGATGAGCTTGTTGATGCGGCCAGCCAGGCGTCGTAGCTGGCGTCAGCCAAGTGGTAGCGGAGCAGCTCGCATGCCATGAGTAGCACGGCTTGCGTGTTCGGCGGCCTCCGGTGGCCTAGAGAGGATGAGGTCGTAGCGGCGCGGCATCGGGCTACATGGAAGGCTGCATGGATTCCTGCCGCTCGCGGGCAGTGGGGTCAGTGGCAGCCACTGCAGCCTCGGCAGAGTGGCGGCGGTTGGCTTGACCTGCGGGTTCCGTCTGGGCGACATGAACCGCCTGGCGCTTGGCACGAACACGGCGAGCTTCAACCATGGAGTCAGTGGAGCAGAGATCGGGAAGAAGCGGAAGAATAGTGGCACACCCCTACATGGTGTGCCAAATGTCGGAATCGGGGCTTTGGGGACCCAAGAGGTTTCAACTCTAGGGTGCGCTCACTGCTACCGCCCTACTCTACCTCTCAAGCTCACGGCGACTCTTCGGCGAGCTCGAACTGAAAGAGAAGAATAGTTGACACGACAGTGACCCAGGTTCGGGCCACCTTGCGGTGTAAAACCCTACTCGTGCTTCTTGGTTGGATTGCCTCGCGAGGGGGGAAGAACATGAATGGACGAGGGGAGAATGGTTGATCTTCCGATCCCTCTCTACGGTGGCACCCTGCCCCCTATTATACTAGCCCTAGTACTCTACCACCAAAAATACATGGCGGGGAGGGTTGGCAGAGTGGCCAGTGTGAAGGCGTACAGGGCGTAGTTTATCCTCACAAAACCGGTCTTCGTTTGCAAAGCTGTCGTCCATGACCCGTCGGTGGGCTCGGTGATGACTTTCGTCCTGGGGCGCCCATTGTTCGGGTCTTCATGCATCGAATCGGCAACCTTTGGGGATCGCACTGGGACCTGGTGGATGGCCTTCTCCTTAGCACAAAATAGGAACGCCTCCTCATCCGTGCCTGCTGGCGCACCTCTGGCTTCGTTCGTCGGCACGTGCTTCACCCACGTGAATGCGTAGGGCCATGTGACTCCACTGAACTGCCCTTGACTTGTAAGCTACCATGAGGGGCCTCGGGAGGCAGCCTCGGGAAGCCGCATCATGATAGGGCCTCACGACAACTACCGCACCGAGATGGTCGACTTCGACATCGCCCGCATCGGCCTCCCGTACAACGCCATCCTCGGGTACCTAGCTCTGGCCCAGTTCATGGTAGCGACTCATCCGGCCTACAACCTCATGAAGATGCCTGGAAGCAAGGGCGTCCTCACCATCAAGGGGGACGCCAAGGAGGCCCTAGAGGAGCTCAAGCTTACCCTCAAGACCGCCGCGGCGGCACAGCCCGCCGGTGCGGGCACCTCCGAGGCCAAGGAAACTGCACCAACCAAGAAGAAGCAGCTGTTCACCCAAGACAAGGCAGAAACCAAGCAGGTGCCAGTCGATGAGGACGGGTCCTCAGGAGCCACCTTTACCATAGGTGCCGACCTCGACCCAAGCCAAGAGGAAGTACCGGTGAAGTTCTTGCGCGCGAACAAGGAGATATTCGCATGGGAACCCAAGCAGCTAGTGGGGGTCCCAAGAGAGGTGATTCAGCATCACTTCAGGGTGTGCCCCAATGTACGCCCTGTGAAGCAGCGGGCGAGACGGCAGTCCACGGAGAAGCAGGCCTTCATCATCCAAGGAACCCGCAAGTTAGAGGCGGCAGGTGCCATTCGCGAGGTTCAGTACCCCGAATGGCTGGCAAACCCCGCTGTTGTGCCGAAGAAAGGCGGGAAGGAGCGAATGTGCGTCGACTTCACCAACCTCAACAAGGCCTGTCCCCAAGATCCGTTCCCACTTCCACGCATCGACCAGGTCGTCAACTCCACCGCCGAGTGCGACCTGCTGTGCTTCCTGGATGCGTTCTTGGGGTATCACCAGATCAAGATGGCGGTAGAAGATGTAGAGAAGACAGCCTTCCTGACCCCATGTGGGGTGTACTGCTACAATTGCATGCCCTTCGGACTGCGTAACGCGGGCGCAACCTTCCAGCGGTTGATGCACATCGCCTTAGGGCGGCAGCTCGGGAGAAACGCGGAGGCCTACGTCGACGACATTGTGGTTTACACTCGGGAGGCCAGAACCTTGATCCAAGATCTGGAGGAGACTTTTGCGAGCCTGCGCCAGGTGAACTTGTGGCTTAACCCGGAGAAGTGTGTGTTTGGTGTCCCTTCCGGCAAGCTGCTGGGTTTCCTCGTGTCCCACGGAGGGATTGAGGTGAACCCAGAAAAGATCAAGGCCATTGAAGACATGAGCCCACTGCAGACCCTCAAGGAAATACAGAAGCTAGCTGGTCGGGTGACTGCGTTGGGGCGCTTCATCTCCAAGCTGGGGAGAGCACCCTGCACTTCTTCAAGCTGATGAAGAAGAAGGGCCAGTTCGAGTGGACCCCGGAGGCCGACCGAGCTTTTCAAGACCTCAAGAGATACCTGACCAGCCCTCCGGTGATGGAGGCGCCACGGGACCTCAAGCCCCTAGTGCTTTAACTTGCCGCCAGCCTATACTCTGCCAGCGCGGCTCTGGTGGCGGTTCGGGAGGAGCTCCAAGCCAAGGGCGCGTCGCGCCACGCTACACCGCCAGCCAAGACGACGCAAGATTGTGAAGGCGCCGCAAGAACCGTAGCAACATCCACAGAGGACCAAGCTCGACAGGACGACGCCGCTGAGACCTCAACAAGCGATCAAGCGTCGGGGGCTCCACTACCTCAGGAGACGCCCCGACTCCCGCAGGACACGAGCCTCACCAACGTGCCAGCTCTCGTCGAGCACCCGGTGTATTTCGTCAGCACGGTGTTGCGAGACGCAAGGGCACGGTATCCCATGCCTTAGAAGCTCTTGCTCGCGCTCTTGGTGGCCTCGCGCAAGTTGCGGCACTACTTCCAGGGCCACCCCATCAAGGTCGTCTCAGCCTACCCATTGGAGAGAGTGCTTAGGAGCCCCAACTCTGCTGGAAGGGTCGCTGAGTGGAACATCGAGTTGCAGGCGTTCCAGTTGGAGCTCAGCACTATCAGGGTCATCAAGGGAGCCGCACTCGCTGATTTCGTGGCAGAATGGACGGATGCCCCGACGCTTGAAGTAGGCGAGGACCAGTCCACCTCACCGGGAAGTGAGGTGCCAGATGGATGGGTCATGTATTTCGATGGCGCCTTCGCGCACCAGGGCGTGGGGGCTGGAGCAGTACTTATCTCGCCCACCCAAGACAAGCTCTACTACGCCGTGCAGCTCTGCTTTCAGCGGGGCGAGAAGGTCTCCAACAACAACGCAGAATATGAAGGCCTCATAGATGGCCTGAAAGCTGTGGCAGCTCTTGTGGTGAAGCGCCTCACCGTTAGGGGCGACTCGCAACTCCTCGTCAACTTCTCCAACAAGGTATACGAGCCGAAGGACGAGCACATGGAGGCGTACCTCGCGGAGGTGCGCAAGATGGAGAAGCAGTTCCTGGGCCTAGAGTTGCAGCACGTGCCCCGCGGCACCAACAAGGAAGCTGACAACATCGCCAGGAGGGCATCCAAGCGGCAGACCCAAGAGCCTGGCGTCTTCGAGGAGCGGCTCTTGAAGCCATCGGCGACACCACCGCTCTCAAGGACAGCTCAGCCTCGGGAGGAGCTCCCGCAGCCGCCTGCCGCAGGAGCCCCAGCCTGTGGCCCGACTTCGGGAGCGCGCCTACTCTTGGCGCTCAAGCCCTAGGAGGGATGCTGGACCAAGGAATTCAAGGAATACCTGATGCAAGGGGCGCTGCCGGAGAAGGAGGAGGACGCGGAGCGCGTGGCACGGCAAGCCACGGCATACTGCATTCGGGACGGTGAGTTGTACCGGAAGCGACCAAATGACGTTTCACTGCATTGCATCTCCAGGGATCAGGGGAAGGAGTTTCTATCCGACATACACGCTGGGGATTGCCGGCACCACTCGTCATCACGGACCCTCGTCGACAAAGCATTCCGCAGCAGATTCTACTGGCCCACAGCGCTCAACGACGCAACCGAGCTGGTGAAGTCCTGTGAAGCCTGCCAGTTCCACGCCAAGCAGATCCATCAGCCGGCTCAGGGCCTCCAGACCATCCCACTCACATGGACGTTCGTGGTCTAGGGGCTGGATATCTTGGGCCCGTTCCCTCGAGCGCCTGGGGGCTACCGCTACCTCTACGTCGCCATTGACAAGTTCACCAAGTGGGCGGAGGTGGAAGCCGTCCGCACCATCCCAGCGGGCTCCGCGGTCAAGTTTATCAAAGGTCTCGTGAGCCGTTTCGGGGTCCCCAACCGCATCATCACTGATAACGGCTCGCAGTTCACCAGTAATCCCTTCAAGACGTATTTTGCTAACTTTGGAACACAGAACTGCTACGTTTCGGTGGCTCACCCCAGGAGCAATGGTCAGGCTAAATGCGCCAACGCAGAGGTCCTGAGGGCCTCAAGACCAGGACCTTCAAAAAGAAGCTTGAGGCCTGTGGCAGGGGCTGGTACGACGAGCTCCAATCCGTGCTGTGGTCCATCCGCACCATCGCCACCAAACCAACGGGCGAGACCCCGTTCTTCCTCGTCTAAGGAGCAGAAGCGGTCGTCCCTCACGAGGTCAAGTATCGCTCCGCATGGGTCTTGGCGTTATATGAAGCGGGTCATCTCCAGGGAAGGGCTGCATAAGCTCTCACCCATGTGGGAGGGCCCGTTGAAGGTCGTCCATGTCTCTAGGCCTGGCACCGCGCACCTGGAGACATAGGACGGGGTACCCATCCAGAACGCCTGGAACATCCAGCACCTCCGGAAGTTCTACCCATGAAGAAAGGCCCAGTGCCTGTGAAGAAGGCCTAGCACCTGTGGAGATCACCGCCCGTGACACTCTCATGTAATAACGAGTGGGGCTGTACACGCCCCGAAGTCTCAGGAGTGCCGCCCTCGGGCCTCGGGGGCACCCTTCCACGTCTTAGTGGCAGCACTTAGCTCCGTGCTGGTGAGAAGACTTGAAGACTAGACTAGGTGCCGGACGCAGCTTTTCATTCGCTTTCCGTAGTTGGCTCGTCTCCTTTTAATTGAAATTTGCTTCTGGTGTTCCTTGCTGATTTGGTTTTGTTGCCTTTCGCCGCTATTTTCGACCCCGGTTTGACCTGTTCTCTCTCTCGCATTCCTCGTGAGGGGGCTAGGCAGGTGCCCTCGCGAGCGTTTTTCCTTTTCTCTGCCTTCCGTCTGTTTTTTCGCGAGGCACCCTCGTTCGAGCCCATAAGCTGGCGCATCTCTCCTGATCCGTGCCCCTCGGGTACCGCGATGTGAAGCGCTGGGTCAAGGCTCGGGTGAACGATAAGCCTCCTAGCGAGCTTCCTAACGAATTTTTTGTAGTTCCTAAGCACCCACCGAGTCAAGGAAGGCCTTGACAGGCGCTAGGAAACAAGTGCCTCGTGAAGAGGAGGCTACCCCAAGCGTGCTAAGCTAAGTCGTCTCTACGCAAAACAACGGCACAACACAGAAACGATAAGCATAACATAGTGATTGAGGAATCATGGTTCGATACACGCCCCTCCGGGGCCCATACTGGTTTCTTTTTGATGCAGGAAGAAAAGGAAGAACAAGATAAAAGCGGCGCCTACCCCTACAGTGGTTCACGGGGACGGGCTCTTGGCAACGTCCTGAGCTCAGCCGGACCCCTCCTCACGCTTCACGGAGGCGCGGCGATGAGACGACCCGCTGCCACCTTCGAAGCGGGCGCGGCGGCGTGGCGGCTGGTCGTAGCCCCCACTGCTGGAGCTGTCGCCAGGGGAAGAGCCACCGTAGCTGGACGAGATGCGGTCGGCACCAAGGGCGGGTTCGCCCTCCTCCTCGTCCCAACCATCGCCAAGGCCGAGCACCTCCTCATCGTTGTTCACCTCGGGGAACCACCCGGCGCGGCGACCATCTTCCCCGAACACCCTCACGTAGAGGGTAGCATCACCGTCGTACTTGAAATGGAGGGTGCACCGCCTGCCCAGGCCGCGCGCGCAGGCGAACGTCTACCAACCGCGGGCCAGAGCTATGTTGCACGCGACGGAGACCTCGATCGCAACCCAAGAAGCCCTGCTGCAGCAACCGTCCACCTGCAGCCAGAGCCCACCTGGACCAGAGGCTGGCAGCTCGTCAGCGAAGAAGCGCGGGAGCTGAAGCCAGTTGCCGGCCGAGTCCTCCGACCAGACGACGAACTCCGGCGGCACCTCCGCCGAGTGGAAGCGCGGCCGGGGAGGCTGTGCAACCATGGCACTTCTCCTCTCATCGACAGGGCTACCATGACCGGAACGACCCCTGCCACACGCAGCGGCGCCACCGCGGGAGCGAGGGGCCGCGACGGGGGTCACAGTGTGCTTGCGGGGACGGCCGCGTCCATGATTGAGCGCCGGGGAGCCGGGCCCCTCGCGAGGGCCTTCCCCTTCTCCGCGGTAGAGAGCCTCTTCGACGGCGCCATTGGTGTCAGTGGTGGAGCAGTGGAGGAGAAGCAAGCGGACTAAGAAGAGATGGGCGACGGTTGCTCTGCCCCCCTCCCCATTTATAGCAAGAGAAGGCCAACCAGCGCCCCACACGATCACAGGTAATGATGGTTTTCCCTTGCATGTCGCAGGGATTTGTCAAGTCGGGCAGTTGCCAAGGCAGCGTGGGGAAGCGGAGACGCCCCCGTCCAATCAACCACCACGCGTCGACCAAGGCCGCAGGCTATTGGGGCCCGCGGCACTCCGCACTTGACCTTTGGCTTCGCGTCGAAGCCAAGCCCGAGCGCGCCTTGGGCCCGGGGGCTACTGTCGGTGTTCTGGTAATGGGGGTCCCCAGGCTTGCCTGCCTGCGGCCCACGACATGGCTCTGCAAGAGGGCCCGTATGAACCATCTTCACCAATAAGCATTCAAGACCCTGGCGAGGGGGCAAGCCTCGTGCGGCGGACGACACAAGACCTCCTCAGGAGTGGCCTCACCAGGTTGGCTCGCGAGGGGCGGAGAGATCAAGGCAAGGCAAACCACGTGAGGTTCTCTTGACGTGAGCCATGACGACCGAGACCAGGCGGGCTCCAGCGCGCACATCATACTTGTTTCCTCTTTGGTGCTAAAGAGGCAAGTGCAGGCGCGGAGTACTGAGGCGTCAAGCAAAGGTTTCCATATCAGTGCAACGAGAACAAGACCAGCAGGACGGCAAGATGGAGGTCACCATGGATCCCAAGGCGGCGTCACCGCCAGAGCCTTTGGCAGGCGAAGATCACTTTTGTCAGGATAAGCTGTACTAGCTGTCCCCTTTCAAATTGGCCGTTGTTGGCTCCCATCCCGCTCAATATTTGGGGAGAGGACCAGGGCCTCTATAAATAAGACTAGCCACCACACTAGGAGGCAACGAAGCCTCAGGCATCTGATCTTGAGCCAATCCCTAGCCACACACTGAGCACAAGAACACCTCAACCTCAGGAGGCTGTTCTTCCCCTTGTAACTGTTCATCCTCAGCCCTAGAGGCAATCCACCACCACCACATTGGAGTAGGGTATTACACCATAAGGGTGGCCTGAACTAGTATAAATCTTGTGTTCTTTGTGTTGTGAGTTCGTCGAGTTAGTCCTTGAGATCTTAGCAAGCTAGGACGTGGATCGGTGGGGGGAGAAATTTGCGCGCGCCCCAGAGTTCGAACCTTTAGGGTTTTGCCGGAAACCGAGATCTGACAAATAAGTATGTGAGTTGTTTATGACTAATCTTGAGTCCATGGATTATACGCTCTCTCACCCTTTACGTGGTGACGCCGGGAGCGCAAGAGCGTTTTCTCGCGGCCGAGGGACTTCTTGGCAGCTTCCTTCTTCGTGCATGGGCGCCCGGCGTGGCAGGTCACGCCGCGGGGCCGCACGTCTTGGTGCGAGGGCACTGTCTTGGTGCGGAGGTGGCGGAGGCACTCCGTGGGCGACGTCACCCGCTGCTGGAGGTGGTCGAGGTAGTAAAAGGGACGGTGCAGGAGAGCCCCCAACGGCGCTGACGAGCTCGGCGATGCGGTCGAGCCAGTCTTCATAGAGGTCGTCGACTGTAAGGTAGCGCATGATCTGGCATGCCATGAGCAGCGCGGCCTGCGCGTCCGTGGGCGCGCGATGAGCGTGGGACGATGAGCCGGCCGGAGTGTGGGGACCCTGACTCATAAGTCGTGATCACCGAATGCACGTGTACAGTGATCCCAGAGATCAATGCTCACTGAACACACAGAAGCTGTATAACAAGACTCTTACATCCATTCATACCGTATTACATAAATTATGACCATTATGGTCAAGTCTTGAGTATAACTTTGCAGCGGAACTCTTCGTCGATAACTTGGACCCATGCCATCTGCCTTAACCCTACAGGCATTCTGACCGGGAAGCGTCCTAGCTCGCATGTTCGTCACCGAAGTATTCTTCTTCATATCCTGTTATTTCATGCCTGGCCAATAAAATAACCAGTGGCAAGCCAATGAGTACTTTGAATGTACTCGCAAGCAACCCATGTTTTGGTTCAAGATACAACAATGCATGATATAGGTAAATTTTTGCAGAAAGCTAGTTTTGAGTGCAATGACATGTTCAACAACTTGTAAGACATGCATCAGGAGAATTCAAGTAACCATGAGGACAGGTTACAGATACCAACATGAATAGATGGGCATCAACCCAACTCAATCATGTCAAGTCCTTTGACTTGACCCAAGTAGTTCTTCCCACACACACTGGTTTGTAAACAAGTGGACGTTGCCCAAGAGCGGTTACCCAACTGTCCTTGACCGTGGACACGGCTATTCGAATAGTTTTACACTCTGCAGAGGTTGCACACTTTACCCACAAGATCCGGGGAACTTCCGTGTCATCCACGACCCTCGGTACCTCAAGTACCCGGGGTAAGCACCCGATCACTATCTTTACCTAGACGACACTAACATAGAGTCCACTCGATTGGTAGTAACCGCCGTGCCCAACATTTCACAACTTAAAATTGTGGAGCCTCGCTCCCATATTCATCACATACCACTGGCACGGGGTACCAACGGTGTGTCCGTTGCCCCATAAAAATTTTCTTGGCCGCCCTACCTGGCACGGCCCCGTCCCGAGAGAGCACAACAACAACTCTCCCGTCACTAGTAATGCGGGCTCCAAGCTAGTATCGGCCTAGGGAATCAATAATGCCCTTTCCCATATAAGGGTAGAGTGGTTGCGCATGTAAGGTTGGAATAACGGTCGCAACTTAAACCAATCCATTTTGAAAACAACACACACACTTGCCTCGGTACACCACTTTGTCATCAAGTGGTTACCCAACTCATTATCTCCCTCGGGCATAAGTGGCACCCGACAGGGTTTTCGAAAAGTCTTTTGTAAATACTTTGTCTCCATCACCATGCATATTCCCTTCCCATTTGCGTAGCCACTACTATAACATCCTATCTACTCCCACCGGCATAACCCTCATAAGGAGGTAGGGTCATGCACCATGCAAGTATCAACGAGGAAGTAACAGAGGCAACCCATCAAGGTGGTTACCACCTCATCATGATTCCGTTGCAACAACAATATGGTGCTATATGACATGCATAAAAAGGGTTTCATAGACATGGTCAAAGGGCTGCTTGCCTGGTTCATCAGAGTCTTCAAGTCTTCGGGTCCTTCTCCAAGTACTCCGTCTACTTTGTCAACTAACGTCAAAACAATCATAATAAGCAACACAACAAGGCAGAAAATAAAAGTGCTCTAAAAGTATTAATTTGACTTTTCTAGGACATCTCTGGTTATATGAAAAATAACCAGAGTGGTTTCATTGGAATTGGGTCAGTGGATATTTCAAAACATTTTGATATGATGGAATTAAGGGGTTTATGGATTTGCAAGAAGTGTACAGAAATACATATTTGAAAAATGAGCAAAGGCACCCATTTAACAAATCATGATTTTAGAAGCATCTAGGAGTTGGTTTCACTGGATTTGGAGTTCAAATGAATTCCCTATGAATTGGCAAAGTTGACAAGTATGAAGAAATGGCTCATTATTTTGTGTGGCACAGAAAGTATTAAGAAAAATGTTCAGAAACTAAGTTATGAACTTAGAATTATCTTGGAGTTTGAACAATGGAATTTTGATCAAATATGTGCTCTCCGTGATTTTCTAAAGTTTGGCTCAGAAGATGAAATATAGGTTTATTTAAATATGTGTGAAGGAAACTTGAGATCATCATTTGAGGTTCTGAACATGTCCACAAAACTTGAGATCAAATGGAGAAAGTTGCCAATGTAAAGTTGTTCAAATTTGGATCTGGACAGAGAGGGTTTTGGGGCACTTTGATCAAGATAACATTCTCTCCAACTTGTGCCATTTGGTCTAGATGCATTATTACACCATTTGAGCATGTGCACCAAATTTGAGAGCATTTGGACATGTTTGACAGTGCAAAGTTGTTCAAACTTGAAAAAGGACAGAAGTGGTTTTGAGAGGATTTCATGGGGTTATACTATTCTCCATGACATGAGACTTGGCAATATCATCAAACATGTCATATGTGACATGATAGAATATTCTTGGAAATTTTGGGGAATATTTCCTTTGTAAATATTTCAAAAGCTTGAAATATCCAGAAAGGGTTTTTGAGGGGTTTGACCAATAATTTGAACATGACCATGTGTTGAAACTCTTATATATGGAAAATATATGTCCACTGAGTTTCCCTGATTTTTCTCAAATATTTTTTGAAGCTTTAAAATAATTTAACTATTAAAGACCATTTCTGGACTTAAGAAAAAGCCTTTAAATAAAATAGGAAAATAACTTTTAAAATTATATTTTTGTGGTTTCTGGGTGTCCTATATCTAATAGGAGTCAAATATATTTTTGGAAAGATTTTTACTGCCTTTAATTAAGTACTTGCAGTGCAAATGTCAATTCAGGCTTTTTTGGAAAACTATTTTTTGAAAATACTATTTGGCCAAATTATTTTTGTAAGAAATTATTTTTATATCCTACACACATGGCATGATCATTGGGGAAGGTTTTTGGTTCAAGGAGAAGGAGTATAAGGGCTGGAGAATTTCTTTGATTTTTAGAGCACTTGCAAACAGCAGTCAAACATTCAATCAAAGCAAAGACAAAACACTCAAAAGTTTTTGTCAAACCACATTTTAGCATGATTTATTGACTTCAGTGTTGTGGCATGAAAATCATGGTGTGACACGGAGTCAGCGACGGGGTGGCGATGCGGCCGTCCCACCGCACAGAGGGATGCAACGATGATGCTTGCTGCTCGTTTCCCGCCGGGCCGGTGGCGGCGTTAGCGGCGGGTGATGGAGAATGACGGGGATGCCTGCCGACAAGAGCTATCGGAGCGACACGGCTCAGCGTGCCTCCGCCATGGACGCGGTGGAGCAGTGGGGCGTGGATCGACGGAAGAAATGCTTGAGCGCACCCCCTACCTGGCGCGCCAAATGTCGGATTTTGGGTTCCGGCAAAACCTTTTAGGTTCGAACATTGTGGTGCGCACGAAGGTCTCTCTCCCCCTAGCCCACTCTCGCAACGACTTCCAGGCCTAGCTCGCCGAACCCACGGAACAAGGGACACAAGAGTTTATACTGGTTCGGGCCGCCGATGTGATGTAATGCCCTACTCCAATGTGGTGTGGTGGGTTGCCTCGTAGGCTAGGGATGAACAAGTATAAGGGAAGAACAACCTCCTGTGGAGAGGTGTTCTCGAGCTCGATGAGCTTGTGTGGTTGGGGATGATCTGAATGATCCGTCCAGATCAGTTGCCTCGTATGGTGGTGGCTATTCCTATTTATAGAGGCCCTGGTCCTCTTCCCGAATGTTTAGGCGGGAAGGGATCCCACAACGGCCAATTTGAAGGGGAACAGCTAGTACAAGCTATCCTGACAAAAGGTGGTCTTCGCCTGCCAAAGGCTCTGGTCACTACAAAGAAAAGACACTTCCGTGATGATACGTGTTTGTCACAGTAGGTCACGTTTTATGTCATGCATGTACATCCATGACAAATTTATGACATAATCAAGATAGTCATACCTGTGTTGTCGTAGAAGTGTTCCATGACATTACCAAAATTATCATCACGGAAGTGTCCACTTCCATGACGATAAATCGCGCGTCACAGAAGTGATTTTGTCAAGGGTGACCGACAAGTGGCATCCATCGTAACGGAACACCGTTAAGCTATCGGGTCCGGTTTTGGATCCGATAACACGTTAACAGCCCAGACCAATGGGGATTTTCCACATGTAAAATCATCATTGGCCGGAGGAAACACGTGTTGCCTCACCGTTGGGACAGATGTCATCCACTCATTGGACAGGAGGCGCCTATGATAGGTCGACACGTGGCACTGCCCAACAGTGGCCCATTCCGGTGAAAAAGGCCGGCCCAGTAAAAAATAGCAGGCCAGCCCATATAAGGCCTACTTGTGTCAGGTCCATTTAAGCCCACGGCCCATACGAGATGTGCCAATTCGGCCCGTCAACGGTCCATTAAAGATTTGACACCATTGCAGCCCATCGTCAGTTCGAGTGCGTTAACAGCCGGCTATATATTTGGGCTCAATATCGGCCCGATGAGATTTTGGCATGTTAACGGCCCATTAAGTGGATGGCCCAATTTTCATGATGTACATCTTTCGGCCTTTTAGCGACCCATTTAAATATTGAGCTAATTTACGGCCCGGTGTGTCTTTCAGCCTGTTGACGACCCATAAAGCAGTTGGGCCATTTGTAGTCGGACCTCAGTTTCGGCCTTTTAGCGACCCATTTAAGTGTTGGGCCAATTTCCGGCCCGGTGTGTCTTTTAGCCTAGTGACGGCCCATATATCCGTTGGGCCATTTGTAGTCAGACCTGAGTTTTGGCCTTTTAGCGACCCATTTAAGTGTTGGGCCAATTCCCGGCCCTGTGTGCCTTTCAGCCTGTTAACGGACCATAAATGAGTTGGGCCAATTGTAGTCGGACCTGAGTTTTGGCATTTTAACGGCCCATGACCTTCATGGTCCAATACCAGCCCGGTTTCTATTTCGGTCTGCTAAAGGCCCACAACACAGTTGGGCCATTTACAATACGACCTGACTTTCGGCCTCTTAGCGGCCCATGCTCTACATGGTCCAGTACAAGCCCGCTGTCTCTTTTGGCCTGCTAAAGGCCCACAATATAGTTCGGCCATATGTAGCCCGAATTTAGTAACAGCCTGTTAACGGCAGGTGAAATCAATTGGGCCCACCTATTGCTCGCTTCGATGTCAGCCTGTTAACGACCCAGGAGTTAAGAGGGCCGACCATTAACTTTCGGCCTGGTAACGGCCCATTAACTTAATGGGACCACTAAAGTTCGTACATGTCTTTAGGCCAAATTAGATAATTTGAGCCCATTACGACGAGCAATTATGCACAGGACCAAAACCGATCAAGCAAAGGTATGTCATACAGGGAAAAACGTTGCACATCCAGCATATATTACAGGAAATTACATCCACTGGGCCATCAAAGATTGATGTCAGTGCAAATAAATGAACAGAACCTAACGATCTACAATGTCACAATCTACAACCTCAGCACGGATGACGCCCATAAGCATGTGGGCAAGTTCTTGCTGCTTTGCTACACTCTCTCTGAAAACATTGATCAGTTGTTGTGTCGCACGACTCTGCACCTCTGATTCCTCCACCATTTCCATCATTCCTTCAGCCATTAATTGGTTCACAAACATACGTTTTTTCCGTTGCATTCGAGACAGAGGATACTGAACAGATTCAGATGGCGATTTTGGCAGGCTTGTATTATTGATAGTGGAGTGTGTCTTCACCACTGCATCATAACATAAATTAGGAGGGGAACCAAACAGATTAATCATGAGTTATTGGCATATTACCCGGCCTAGATTTATTGGAAAGAAACAATGGGGTTGCCTTACTATTTTCAGAGTTTGTCTTCTTATCTTCAGCAGCCTGCACCAAATTAAGACACTAGCGTTTCTATCATTGGCCAAGTCAGATAATTGGAAAGCAACATTAGCACAACGAACGTTTGGGCAACTAGCCAACACCAAATTAACACAATATGGTACAGCTATCATCAGCCAGGTAAGGTAATACGAAAGCAACATTGACACAATGAATGAATGGGCAACCAGAGCAGCACTACAATTCAGTAATGTGCATGACATGAGATAGTACACTCATGCAGCTCAGTATGCAAAACTACCAGGCAGTTTTCTTTACAAAAATCAACATTGGCGCCCTTAACATTTTGCTACAACAAATTTTAGATCAGACAAAGGTTGGATTCGCGCCTATTAACAAAATACATGTTGATGTAAAAATATAGTGATATACAACAGGTACTTACATCAACATTGGAGCACAGAGAATTCCCGCAAGATATTTTCATCGAATACAATGCCAATGAAGGAAATCTTCTATCATTTAACCTTATTTTCTAAAACAGAGATTGGTAAGAAACATGTAGAAAATATGATCAGCATGCTATAAAATTTCATGATGCGAGGATACGCACACGCTTCTTAGAATGGAGTTGACATTCTTTTGCTGGACTGGAGCAGACTAGTTCTTTGGCCACTGGAATCTGCTTATTATCAGTAGGAGTTGGGTTTCTCTATGCTGGAGCAGTATCTATGAAAAACGGAGTTGGTTTATTATCTCCTGGCGTTTGGATCTTTTGCAAAGACCTGGTTTGTAACCCTTTAGATTCTAACATAGCCGTCTTCCCCTTGCATGCCTTATATAGAAGAATGGTGCTTCAGTTATAAAACATGCTACAGCAGAGATGGAATAGGTACTGAAGAATAGAAAGGCATGACATATTGACATGTATTCCCTCCATCCGGAAATAAATGGATGGGTCTAGGCGTATTTCAGTTCTAGATACATCCAATTTTATCCATTTCCGTGACATGTAATCCGGACGGAGGGAGTATGATGTAAGAGCTAGGGATACGACAGGACAACGCAGTAAAAAAACACTGAAAACCCATTGCAGAACCGAAGTAATCAAACCCACTGATATGAGATAGTACACTCATGCAGCTCAGGATGCAAAACTACCAGGCAATTTTCCTTACAAAAATCAACATTGTGGCCTTTAATCATACATTTTGCTACAACTAAATTTAGATCAGATAAAGGTTAGATTCACGCCGATTAACAAAATACATGCTGATGTAAAAATATAGTGATATACAACAGGTACTTACATCTGCATTGGAGTATAGAGAATTCCTGCAAGAATCTTTCCTCACAGACGATACCAGTGCAGAAATTCTTCTGTCTGTTAAGCTTATTTTCTAAAAGAGAGATGGGTAAGAAACATGTAGAAAATATGATCAGCATGCTATAAAATTTCATGATGCAAGGATACGCACATGCTTCTTAGAATGGAGTTGACATATTTTTGCTGGACTGGAGCGGACTAGTTCTTTGGCCACTGGAACCTGCTTATTATCAGTAGGAGTTGGGTTTCTCTGTGCTGGAGCAGTATCTATAAAAACTGGACTTGGTTTATTATCTCCTGGCGTTTGGATCTTTTGCAAAGACCTGGTTTGTAACCCTTTAGATTCTAACATAGTCGTCTTCCCCTTGCATGCCTTGTATAGAAGAATGGTGCTTCAATTATAAAACATGCTACAACAGAGGGATGGAATAGGTACTGAAGAATAGAAAGGCATGACATATTGACATGTATTCCCTCCATCCGGAAAAAATGGATGAGTCTAGGCGTATTTCAGTTCTAGATACATCCTTTTTTTATCCATTTTGGCAACATGTAATCCGGACGGAGGGGGTATGGTGTAAGAGCTAGGGATACGACAGGAAAACACAGTAGAAAAAGCACTAGTTGAATGTAAAACTGTATGCTAGCGGAATACGTACTGAAAAACTAAGGCAACATACACGTGTATGATTGGGAAACTAAGATGGCATTGCAACAGAGCACTAGAACAACACTTCAATGTAAAAAAACATGGTATGGTAGATAGATGAAGTACATACTGATGAATAACAATGCATAAGATATTCAGAAGCATGATGTCCAAATTAAGCAGATGGCATTGCGATAGAGCAAGGACCTTGTGGAGTGAAGAGGATTCAACATCTTTCTGCTAGTCTTATGAAGAACTGCCTTTACATGTTCCATCATATTGGGTATCATTGACATCAAGTTTATTGGCCTTTATATTGCTCCGTGAGGTTCTTGTGGATATATCAGTGTGTGCAATTATATCTGACATGCATGGAAGACAACTAGTAGTTAGATTTATGTAATGAGTGCCTGTAGGAGACCACATAAATAGTAGGACTGGGGTTAACTAGCAGCAACAGATCTCAAACACTAAAGGGAGAACAGAGATGAAAACTACAGAATATGTATCGTTTGTACTCGAGATTAACTAGATGGCATATAAAAGTATTAAAGAACAACATAGGTAATACTAGAAGTGGTATAATACTATAATCACCAGCCTGTGGGATATCATTGGCTGATGGATGATAACTATGGAACAGCGTTACCTAAAGAACAAGTATCTTAGCTGAAATATGGAACAGCGTTAACTCCTTAACAAGACCTGTAAGAGATCAGCATGAATATACAGTGAAATGTGATAATCTATTTTCCATGCTTAGATGAATAACAAAGCCATAAATGTTGCACAGAAGTAAGACGAGGGTACAACCTATCTGGCCGCCATCCATAGGAGTGAGCATCATGTGCTGACTTGTCGATGGCCCTGCAGTTGTTGTGGATGTCCATGTCGGGCACGCGCATTCGATGCAGGGAACTGTTGAGTGGGGACTATAGCTCCCTTCTGGTGTATGCTTCCCTTGTTCGAGCAGCTGCGGTGAGTCGAAAGACGGTGTGGCTGAAGGTGCATATAACGCATAATGTTAAGAACGACACATCTCTTTGATCTGAAGAAATACACTAAGAGATCAACACCAAGGTACGAGAGTGGTCACACGTCTGTTGACTGAGACTAAATTGGGGTCACGCGATTTTATTTTATTTTGGTACTATCCGATCTACGCCAGATGGCTTGATGGCCGTCTTGTGCCTCCCGGCTGACACTATTAGGAATCTTCCCCGAAGAGCCAGCGACCAACGACAGAGGAGCTTGCCTCCGCCGTCCATGGCCCCGGCCAAAACCCTACTCCCCGCCCCACCGCACTGCCGTGGTTGCGCCGCCCCCGGGCCAATCTATAAAGACTCCCCGTCATCCAGATCCGGCGGTGGCAGTACCTTGAACCCACGCAGCTCTAAGATAGCCATCTAACCGCTACTTCCGCGGCGAACTTGCGGCCCCGCACCCTTACGTTAGACACCAGCCAACCGGCAGCCTAGGAGCTCCGCCGCCTTGAGGGGTGCTGCTTCCCATTGGGAATCGATTGGCCCAGAATAAAAATTCAAACAACTGACTCCTAAATAAAGTGATTTGAGATGAGGGTGCGACCTATCTAGCGGCATGGTGAAGTAGGCAGGTCCAGCTGCCGAGTCAGTGAGGCCGGCGTGGTTGCGGTGGCCACCGGTGGCAGGGAAACAGCGATGTCGCGATGGTCGACGGCTACGGGGAAGCAGCATCGGGACTCTGGACGGATCCGAAGTTGGAGCCGCTCCGGCGCCGTGAACAATGGCGAGGGTGAATCGGCTCCGGTACGGTTCACGCGGCCGTCGTCGAGGCAGCTCCAGCAGCACGGAGTAAGAGGCACATGGCCCAGTGCACGACGGCAAATGGACAGCGTCTCCGGCGTTAGGGAGGAGGGCGACTGTGAAATTGGTGCGGTGGGGGGCGCCATGGAGGAGGGGCTGAGGTTTCGCGGCTCGGGAGAAGGGAGCTTCTGGGGAGAAGGTGATTTGGCGCCCACGAGGTATGAATGGGGGGGGGATTGGGAGGGGAGTGGAACCATGTTTTACGGACGCATTTGTCTGAAATGTGAGGGGGAGTTACAGTTCTACCCCTGCCTTTAGGCTTCTCGGCTTGGGTCTGTGTACTGAGGGTCGGGGATAGTAGAGTATCTTTGCTTCTCCCCAAATAGTGGGCGGGAGCGATTTCGGGCGAGGAGGACGTGTTTTGAAATATAGTGGGCACGAGCGATTTCGGGCGAGGAGAGCATGTTTTGAAATAGTGGGCGCGAGCTATTTCGGGCGAGGAGAGCCTGTTTTGCCGATCATGGTTTATGAATTATTCGGCACATGTCATTTCGGCCGAGGAGAAGGCGCGCTTGGATGAAGTTACGGACCTACCCTCGATGCACAACGGGCCAATTAATGCGTCTCCCACATAGGACGGTAATTTTACGTCTCCCATTTATTTGCTCGGGTGAATTCCACCGAGCAGAGGATCTTTAACGGTTCATTCAAAATTTGGGAGAACGAGCATCCACGTCTACCTTACCAAGTCGATTCGAATCAAGCTAAAAAAAGTCGATTCGAATCAAATTTAGAAATATTAGGTTGCCACTTCTTTTTTAGATGGAGAGATGATGCTCTGGAGTAATGTGTTTTTACATGCTCGTTGCTAGCGATTTCATATATGACAAATAGTTGACCCACTCAAAAACGGGAATCAAACCCAACATGAAATATCTCGATTCAATGAAATAGCTCATTCACCAGGTCAAAATAGTGAACTAAATCCAAAATTGAACACCTCAATCGAATAGCATGTTGTACAGTATTATAGTACTCCATGAACATGTTGAAAGTCAAATTAATGAACTTATTTGATATACACATATATCCGTTCATGTGTGGATTGTAGACAACATATTCTCCAATTTAAATATTTGAATACAAGTTTATATCGAAACATGGTTTGTATCAGTCTTTAATGCATAAAACGCGACCTCCCCCTCTCCCGGACTCCTGATCTCTCTCTCTCTCTCTCTCTCTCTCTCTCTCTCTCTCTCTCTCTCTCTCTCTCTCTCTCTCTCGCCGACAATCTTCAATTCTGTCGCACTCATCCAACACACAAACCTTGTTGGTCCTCTCTCTTTCTCTCCATCTCTCTCTCTCTTTGTGTGTGTGCGTGGGTGGGGGGGCTATTTCTAGTTCGCATGCATATATACTCCATCTATAGGTCTCTCTCGCACACTATGTATGATTCTCTAGTCCAAGCTAGATATCTTGGGTGCACTCATCGTACGCACACAAATTCCTTGGCTCGTTGCCCGTAACTCTCTCATGCACCACTCTGTCATCTCGGAGCTCTTCCCCCTCTCTCTCAAACTCTCCATCTACTTGGGTCACACATACACATGCATATCTCACTCACAATCGATAGGCCCATCTAAAACTCTATCTCCCTCCCTCATTCTCTCTCCATCTCACACGCACACACACACACACACAATCTCATGCCTAGCTAGCCAAGTTTGATGGTCTCTCACTCAATTGTAGTCACACACAGTCCCCCTATATGTATATGACTAGCTAATCTTAGTCTCCATCACAAACATGTGCATGGTCTATCTTGATTTCTCTCGGGGCATCTTTCTATCGCGCACGCACCTCCCTCGATCTCCCACCCATATAGTCCCCTCACGATCTCGAGGGGGTCTCTCTATCACAAACACACCCTCTCGCCCTCCCCATGCGTCCATGTTCTCCATGTGTCCCTCTCGACCTTTGTTCCTTGTTGGCCAGACCTCTATTGGACATGTGCTATAGGGGTGTCTCTCTCCGTTGTAAACAATCACACACTAGCTATCTTCGTGTATCTCCTCGCCTCGCTTTTCTATCTCGGAGATGCATGCGTGATATGTTCGCCTAAGAAACGAAAAAACACACACTCTCTCTAATTTATCGTTTGTTGTTACTTTCTCTTTCACACACATACTCGTTTTGCACACTTACTCATTCTCCTTCACACGCACTTGATCCCTCTCGACTTAGGCACTCTCCTCGGTCCATAGCATATTGATTTATTGAGAAGTCAAACATCACAAAGTTTGACCATGTACGTGGAGAAAAACAATTACATCTGGAATGGCAAACATATACCATTAGATTCACCATGAGATGTAGTTTCGTATGATGTATCTTTGATATTGAAGATATAAATTACATTTGTGTAAACCTGATCAAAGTTTCCAAAGTTTGACTTCTAAAAAAGTTACATGCACTGCATTATCGAGCGGATGGAATATCTCTTTCCCCCTCTCATCTATCTGACGCACCACTCAGCCTTATCGGGGCTCCTCAATCTCTCTCAAACTTTATATCTCCCTGGTTCACACATACACATGTCTCGCTCGTGCTATACATATAGACCCATCCAACACTCTCCACCCTTGTTCTCTCTCTATGTGACACGCACCCCCTAATAAGTACCATAATCCCTCACTCCATCATAGGCGCAAGCACTCCCCCCCTAAGTATGATTATCTCTCACTGGCCATTAGGAACACACGTATTGTCTCCTTCCGTCCATACGTCTATCTAGATATCTCTCGGGGTATCTTCTATCGCGCACACACCTTGTCACTCGATCTCCCACCCATGTAGTCCCATCACGATCTCCAGGGGATCTCTTTATGAAAAACATACACTCTCTCCTCCCCATGTCTGCATTTTCTCCGTACGTCTCTCTCGACCTCTCTCCCTTGTTTGTCAGACCCCTCTTGGCCACGTGTTAGGGGTCTTGCTCTCTCGGTTGCAAACAACCACACACTATCTCCTCACCTTGCTTCCGTTGTCGAAGATGCACATGTGATATGTTTGCATCAGACACACACGTTTTTTCTCGAGTTTTATCGAGTGTTGTCCATGTCTCTTTCACACACGCACACACACTTTTTTCACTCACTCTTTCTATTTCTCTCTCTCTCTAGTTAGGGACTCGTCCATAAGCATATGGATGTTTTGAAAAGTCAAACCTCAGAAAAGTTTGACCAGGTATATGTGGAGAAAAACATTTAAATGGAAAGATCATTAGATTCATCACAACATGCACTTACTTCATACTATCATTTATCTTTGGTATTGTAGATATAAGTAATTTCTTTATAACTTGGTCAAAGTTTCAAAAGTTTGACTTTTAAAAAATGTTGGAACTACATTATCGAACGGAGGGAGTAGCTCTTTCTCTCTCTCTCTCTCTCTCTCTCTCTCTCTCTCTCTCTCTCTCTCTCTGCTATCTCTCACGGGCCTCCCCTCTCACACAAACACTCTATACCGACGGATTATACGCTCACTGTGTCAGCGTATAGCTCCTTATATTGTTTAGTTGACCAGTCAACCAGTCCACATGCTGCCTTGTCAGCTCGTGTTCTGTATCTTCGTGTGCTGGCCCATGTGGCAGTGGGTGAAAATAAGTAAACTAGAGGCCCATCTGACACGCGGTGAAGTAAACAAAGTTGAAACCACCCGGGGTAGCACCCCACATGCTAGTAAATTGAGGGCGCATTGAGGACACACTTCTTCCGCGTGGAGGACGCACTCGCGCACAATTCACCACTGCGCGGCGGCATGCATAGAAGGACGCACTCGCGCACACCCAGCACACAACACACACCAGCACACGTGTACACCGGCGTCGCCGCCGGTTGAGATGGACAGCGAGGCAGCCAACAAGCGGAGGCGGCTCGAGCCAAAACCGCATCCGGCGAGCCTGGACTTCATCAGCAGCCTCCCCGACGACATGCTGCTCGTCATCATCGGCCTCCTCCCCACCAAATCTGCCGTGCGAACCGCCATGCTCTCCCGGCGGTGGCGCCCCCTCTGGCGCCGCGTCCCCCTCAACTTCACCGTCGAGAGCTGCCTCTGCGACGGGGATTGCAAACGCATGGCCGCAGTCTCCAAGATCCTTTCATCGCACCCTAGGCTAGCCAGACGCCTTGATATCCGCATGTTCAGTACCAACTACAAGGTCCAACCCAAGTTCGACGAGTGGTTCTTATCCCCCGCCCTAGATCAGCTCGAGGAGCTCAGCTTTGAAGCTGGACGATGTCACTCTCTGCCGCCGTCCGCGCTCTGCCTCGCGCCAACGCTACGCCGCGCCAGCTTCAGCTCCTGCTATCTTCCCCAGATTAATGTCGTGCCCGCCCTTCTTCTCCCTCAACTCAAGCAGCTCGACCTCTTCGACGTTGTCCTCTCGAAGAAGGCTATGGAGCACCTGCTCCGCAGCTGTAATGCGCTCGAGTACCTTCGTCTTGAGCAGATCCACGGGTTCATTAGCCTCCACATCGCCTCGACGAATCTTCAATGGATTTATTTGTCTTGCTGGCCCCGCAACAAGACATCAATTGGGAAGAGATCACTCCAGCTGTTCCACGTTATGGTCCCTTGAGAGATTGCTTGTATCGGATCTAGAAGGTCCAACAAAACTCAGGGTCATTGACGCGCTGAAATTGACAGCGTTGGTGCACCCGTCTGCCAAATTCTCCGAACTCTTTATTGGATTCGTAATCGTTCAGGTACAGCACTCATCTTTTTCTCTGTCTTCTTGAAATTCACATTTTTAAATTTCTTCTTGAAGTATTTACGTCCGTCTTCCAGAAAATGATTCCAAGAAGCTTGACCGAGTCTATGCGCACAGTGAAGATCTTGGCAATAAAATCTATCGGCCCCAATCTGGATCAAGTTGTTGGATTCCTTACATGCTTTCCGTGCACGGAGAAGCTACTCATCGAGGTGAAACTTCTTTCCTATTAGTAAACGGTAATCACAACGTAGCTCAAATTTTTTGCAATTTTCCCAAATTACGATGACAAGTGTAGTGTTCAAAACTTCATCTACGCACTGCACCAAAAGAAATGTTTTTAGTATTTTTTCTCACGTGATCACCTGCATCGTTTTGTTGTTGTACTACTATAGTAGCCTAGGCTAGTCATAGTGGAAAGTAACTTAGACTACTCCAGTAACTCTATGGTTACCCTAAGAGCAAGTACTACCTCTGTCCTGGTTTAATCTTCCTATTTTGTAGTATGAAAATTTTACCATAGATTTAACTGACAAAATGTTAATGCATGTCACTAAGAACTATATCGTTGGATTCGTATTTGAACATAATTTCAAATGGTGTAATTTTTAGTGACATGCATTGGCATTTTCTTACATAAATATATGGTCAAAATTTTATACTAAATAAGAGGTAGTACAAATTTGGGCTATAATGACCCTCCACTATGTAGGCCAAAACACGTGCCAAATTCACTGGTGATGCATTTGGCATCGATGCCCCTCCATTGCTCACCTGGTGCCCCAATCTGGATCACCTACTTTGCTCCGGTGCCAAATTAACTCACGCAATGAAAAAACACTTGCGTGGGAGAGAGAGAGGACTGAGGCAATAAAAAAACACTTGTTTGGGAGAGTGAGAGGCTGGTGTTGTTGGTTTGATTGATTTGTTTATACATGTGGGTCTGTGTGCACAGCGTTGCCAACTCTCTCACATCACGAGAGCGGTGCCAAAATCTTTTGATTTGACATTGATGCGTATTATGTGGCATACTTTTGCGAAATATGGCATCGGCCACATAGTGGAAGGCAACAAATGCCCAAGCTCTTCACGTACTCCTAGGTAAATGAGAGGAAAGAGAGAGAGAGAGAGTGAAAAAATATAACTAGCCAGTCAACCCTATCGTATGAGCGAATGATATTCGTACCTCTTGATGACACGGCAATCTTATACAGCCAGCTGCTCTAATATGTTATCTTCTTTTGCAGATAAAAAAGACCCGAAAGTGAAAAATGTGCTGCACTATAACAATCTCATCGAATGCCTTGATCTCCATCTTACAGAAATTGATTTAATCGACAACCGAGGCAGCACATCTGAGATTAAATTGGCCAGGTTCTTTGTTCTGGAGGCAAGTGTGCTCAAGGTAATGAGGTTTGGCGTTCTCTGGCGGAACAATGAATGGCGTGCTGATCACCGCAAGCGTCTAAGCCTGAATGACAAAGTCTCCGCAGAAGCTGAATTTGTTTTTGAAACATCAAGTGGCCAGAGACTCGAAAACTTATTTGCCCATTAGTGACTTGTCAGGGTGGTGGATTTTAGTTTGTACGATAATGCTACATCCACCTAAAGTAACGAAAGTTCTTACGTAAACTTCCTAGTAATTCCCTCTTTGTAGGTGCAGCATTACTCCTAACATTTGTAATATCAGTTTGAAACTTGTAATATTGCCGTGTCCTATTCCTGCGTTTTCAAAATCCTGTGAATCAAACAGGTCCTGAGTTGGTGATGATGTTGTGCCTGCCATCTTTCACCAATAGCCATCAGATCTAAATCTGACGCATACAAACCAAACTTCTCTAGTTTTGCAAAAAGATGCCCGCACTTGTTCCCTATTTACAAACAACTCCTTGTCTCTCACAATCAGCCTTATCTCCTCCCCACCACATCTAGAAGGCCATGGAAAAATCTGGCGCGATGGCATCCTCGACGAGGTCCTCGTCGGCTTCCTCGACAAGTTCACCGTTGTCAAGAAGCTCGCGGACGACCTTGACGTACGCCTCCAGCCCACACGCCCAGGCTTTGCGATGCCTACCACCCTCCACGGCCTCTATGGTGACAACCTCTTCGACGCACTGGTGGCCCTGCGACTGCCTGCCGTCGCGCCGGAGAATGTCCACCTCGAGGTCGCGCTCGCCGCGCAGCGCCTGGTGCAGCAAGACACCATCGACATAATCACCCACGTCTACGCGAAAATCGTCCACAAGGACTACTACATGCAAGAGGAGGACGATAGGACGCTGGCCTTCTTGGACCGCAGGGCAACCTTGGACGGCATTGTTCAGAAGCACGTTGAGCTTGCCGCCAACGCCGCTGCTCCTCACACGTCGGTTGGTGACCCAATGCACTAGGATGTCATTGATGGATCCGTATGTATCTTTATATTTCCGTCAAATCCATGTAGTAGTATATGGTACTAGTAGTAATTATCTTACCTTTCACATCAACTTCATAATTTTCCTACGTACTCCATGCATGAACCGCGCCAGAACCAAACTTCTCATTACTCTAGGGAAAATCGTTATTTCTATCTATCGGTCGCCCCATGGAGCAGAACTAAATTTTACAAGTTACAAGTTCAAAAGGAAAAGCCTGCCGTGTTCGCGTCGCACCCCCACACGGTTTGTCCGGCATGCCGCTGAAGGGGGAATGCGTGCTGTGTTGCATTTTCACTTACAAGTGGGACTACAGTTGAGCAGACCGACTATTGGAAAACCCCCACCCCGCCCACCGCGCGATGGCTGAGAAATCAGGAGGGAGAAGAGATCGCTGTAGCTAGCACGGACTCCAAGAAAATTGGTGTCGGATGGGACTCGTGTGGGTGGCGTGTGCCGTACTGCTAGACATGAACGCTAGTTATGGCCCATGCCACCCCACTATATCGAGGTGCTGGTTACTCCACTATATCGAGTACGTAGAACAAATTTCCTGGAGTCCATGCTCAACCCTCCTCTATCTCTCTTCTCAGCCAGCCAGTAGACGCGCGGAGCCCATCATCTGTTTGCTCATATGCGGTCCCACATGTCAGTTAAAACGCAAGAGGACCCACTGAACCTGCACATCTTTCACCTCGACGTGCTGGTGATGAAAAATAAATCCAATAAAGATCTTCGGTGGCCACTTTTGGAGTTACTCAAGAGTAGTAAGATTCTATTTACAGTTTAACCCAAGATGCACATCACATGGCTTCACCCACCACTCTATTTTCTTGCATGACACGACCTGGATGCTGGATGTCCCATGTGTCGGCAAAAGGAGGAAGAACTCAACCAAATCTTCGGTTGTGCTCTCGGATTAGACTAGTTGTGCTAACTTAAAATTTTATTGTGTAGAATGGATGCAAGTTTTGGTATTGGGAAGAAGAGTACAACGATATATTGATAGAGCGCAATTCAGTAGATGTTCTAGCACTTTTAGCTAGCATAGAGGCTAGAGATGAGACTAGTGCACTTGTTGATAGAATAGAGGCTAGACACGTCTACTTCTTTACACTCGAAGAAGAAAGAAGCACGCAAGATCGAGCCTCCGCAGATCAACAATGAATGCATCGAGAAGGCACTAATCCAACTTACAGGAGCAGTTATGGAAGTTGGATATCTTCTAAAATGTATTCATGTGGTTCTTGTTTTCTTTGGTCTTGCTTTTCTATTCAAAATTTTGGTGATGTATTTCCATGTACCAAAAAATCAATGATGAAAAAAGGATATGTGTTTGCAAAGAAAAATGTAGGCGGCTGGGATGCGGTCGCGCGTTCGGCGCACGACCACCGCATCCGAGAAATGGCCCGGACACGACCCCATTGCCCTACCAAAACGGATAGAATCCGGGCAAAACAGAGGTCCGCTTCGGGTCGTGCATTGGAGTTGGCCTTACAAGTGGGACCGCAGTTGAGGAAACCAACTATCGGCAAACCCCCACCTCACCCGCCGCGCGATGGTTGAGTTAGAGAAATGACTAGGTTGAAGAGATTGCTGTAGCACGGACTCCAAGAAATATGGTGTCAGATGGAAGTTGTGCTGGTGGCGTGTGCCGTACTCCTGGACGTGAATGCTTGTTCTGGCCCATGCCACCCTACTACTCCTAGTACTACTTATAGTAGTAGTATCAAGGATTCAAGGTGCTAGTTACGTACAGCGAACACATTAACATATGGCCCACCTCACACTGTGGCCAAATTTCCTAGAGTCTGTGCTAGGTTAAAAAGTGTTCTTTGTGAGGATGGGTGGCTGGTCTCAAGTTTAAAACTTGTTGTATTACGTACGTAGACGTAGAGATAGTGCAGCATGTGAAGCTAGTACAAATAATGTACTATTGTTGATTGGCCTCATCCGATAACCTGTTGCAATGCACATACAATTATGTATTCGGAAAATATTTTTTTGCCTCGTCGCAGCACCCACTCAGAGAAGCGACTCGATAGCCATTCATAAATTTAGTAAGTTTATCACAGGCATATCATTTTATTACATACAACAGGTCATGAACCCACAACGACAACGAGGATACATTATAAATACTAAAGTTTTCATCACACAACAAATAACAAGCAATGAAATGAACTTCAACTCAACCAATCCTCGCGCTGGAAACGCTTGCTTTGAACCACAAGTGATTCTCTGGGAAGGGCAAGCTATTGTAAATCTTGAGGCCAACGCAGGACTGATCATCCAGGCTGAAGAGGCCTACTATATCCGGACCAGGGTAGTTAACCACTGAAATGTCCGACGTATAGATACAATTGCTTCTCATAAATGGTAGTAACGTTGTGTCAACAGCAGCTGAATCGGCTTTCACCATCATTGGATAGTTTTGTCCAAGGAAGAGCGAGTTTTCTCCAAGACTATCAATACTGTACCAGGGAGAAGGTGTTGGCGCTAGCACAGTAGTATCCATCCCGAATACCATGCAACGGGTGTTGGAATAGGTCCGGAGAGTGCAACCATGGGAGACAACACCTGCTTCCTTAGTAGTAACATCAGCAGTGGGCTGTATATAGACAAGAAGGGGTGATCCATCGGAAGTTGCCAGGTGCCACTGAGTAAATGGGCCCTCCTTGTCCTCATGCTCGTGATCATCACCATCGTCATCTCCCCCTTGGTTATAATTTTTTTCAAGTATAGGTGGTGGAATGTTCACAGGACCTTGGAAACACAAGAAGAAGGTTAATTAGTAGAGAAGGGAAACTTGCTAACTCGCATGCATGTGGATGAAACAATTATAATTATGGTGGAAGACAAACGTACCGAAACTACGAGGATCCCATGCAAAAACAGTGCCACGAGTGGTGGCAGCAAACACAAGATCCTCATATTCAATTGCATCACAGTACACATCCGTGTATAGAAACTGATTTTTGAGCAATATCCATCCAGTCGAACCACGAAGGACGGCAACAAGCTTGTCGAAGATAGCAACAACTTGATAGTTCTTGTAATTCCAAGAGCGGCTGGGAACTCGACAAATTGCTATCTTCAGTAGAAGACAGTCACCATGATCGTATCTGAACATGCATAGATCGTCTGTGTGCTCAACCTCAGGGCACTTGGAGATTTTGGAAGTGGAATCCGCTGACTAGTGTACACATTCACAAGTTCCCGCTCGCAATTGTACCCAATATAAACAACCCAATCTCCATTTGCGCCAGCCCAGGACTTACCATTAAGCGATGGCATCTTGACATCACACATATGATTATCAAGTGGCATCAACTTGCACAAGGCGAGGTGTCCATCGTCCGCTTGCCAGCGAGCAGGGTCATGTGGAAGAAGATATGGGAGATCAAACCGCTCCTGGACCCTTGGGTTCCTAGTAATGATGTTATTAGTTGAGTCGAGAATGGGCTTGAACGAACCTGGCATGCTAGCCGAGGTGATGACGTTGCACCGTTCAATGAGTTCCCCCACCACGTTATCTTTCAGATTGGGGAAAGAATAATGGGGTAATTTCCGGCTTGTTCCCTCCATGGATAAGACGATCGAACAATGGCAGAAGGAAGGGTGAAGGCAAATGGAGGAGGGAGGAAGAGCGTGCGACAGCAGTTCCAAATCGAGAGGGAAGGGCGAAGAGTCAGTGGACGGTTGCCAGTTTCCACGGTACATGAAGAGGCGCCCCGGCCTACACGTCCTTTCGGAAATTGTACAAAAGGACTCACCGTTGTCTCACTGACATGTTGGAACGGGACCACATGTCAACGAAACATGGTGTGTAATTTCTCATGCAAAATGCGATCTGGCCGCGTTGGCCCGAGGTGCCGCATTAGTTATCGACCTTTATCTTTTTAACATACAATTTGAGTGGATAGCTCATGTGGTCATCACCCGTGAGCGGATATATAGGTGGGCTAGGTGGGAAGGCGGTAAGTGCTAAAAGAGTTGATCTCGAAAAAAGAGTTGGTCCAATGCTTGGTTTTGTTTGGATTTTCCAACTATGAACATTGGATAGAGTGAATCAATGGCTTACGTTCAAAGTTATTCTCATACTATAGAATGGTATACGAACGTGGAGAGATTTGGTTGATTTTATATCGCTGAATAATATAAAATATTATGAGTGCAGACGCTCCACCCCGAAGTTTGTTGCTCCTTCTCGGTTGTCGGTAATCTATGTTCTTCCACTCTTTCGTTTAAGACATGAGCTTTGTTCATCCTTTTGCCGACACGCGGGACATCTATATGCCTCCATTTTACAAAATCATACTATATGCCTCCATGACACGCGGGAAATCTAGCATCAAGGTGGCGTGTCATGCAAGAAAATGGAGATATGCAGTCCGTAAGTGAGTCGTGCACTTCAATGGCACCTAGTACTACGCAATATTTTTTTCTCCTCGATGGCACGTGAATAGTGCATGTACTCAATGACAGAGCACGGGATGGTAGCCATGGACATGGTCGGCCCTTTTTGAAGAGAGTACTAATAAATAACTTTGATGTGTCCCGTCAACTCGCAGAACGACTAGAAGCTTGCTTAGTACGCCTTTTCCCTCGCCAACGCGTGCGCGGTGGCTCGCAGCACGAGGAGAAATTTTTGCTTACAAGCGGTGGATGTGCAGCAGTTCATTTGGTGTCAGATTGCCAGAAGTACTACTGTAGTACCATCATTATTGTTCGACTTCCGGAAGAGGAGAAGAGCCAAGCTCAAGGTCACCTACTAACCTAGTACAGTACTACTATAGCCAAAGCTAGTCCACCTTTTTAGAGCATGGTTAATAAATATAGGCGGCTCTTGCAGCGGCACATCATTTAGAGCAAGTACTCTCTTCGTAGGAACAAAGGAAGTGAAACAAAAGTTGGAGTGGATGCTAGATTCCTAATTAAAACATGATTACATAGGAAAAAAAAATCCTATAGCATTCTATCGTATGAATCAAACGACCAATGTATGAAAATTATGAGGGGGTCTCTCCAAAAGTGTTCCTGGGCTCGCACCTAGCATCACGGTGGTCGAACTTGGAGTCATTCATCTGGTACATGTGGCATCTCAGATCTGGACACAAGGTGACACAACCTCTGACTTCCTCCGCCATTTGAAGCGGCGCGCCGGTGGAGGGCTAGCATACTCCAATATTAGGTTGGCTCTGTGTGATGTGGCAACTTCATATACTAATCGGATGCTGGCTATACTACTACGGTACTCACACTCCAAGAAGTGACTCAAAAACCATTCATAAATTGAGTCTATGACATGCATTTGCAACTAAAATGTACCATTCATTAAATACAACAAGTCATCAACACACAACGACAACGAGGATACATGTTGGATTATAGATTATTTCCAACAAAACATTCTAGCAAATACTAAAGTTTTCATCACACAACAAATAACCAGCAATGAAATGAACTTCAACCCAACCAATCCTCGGCATTGGAAACGCTTGCTTTGAACCATAGGTGCTCTGGGAAGGGCCAGCTATTGTCAATATCGAGAGCAATGCAGGACTGATCATCCAGGCTAAAGCGGCATATACCAGGACCAGGGTAGGGAACCACCAAAATGTCTGAGGTATAGATACAGTTGCTTCTCATAAATGGTAGTAACATTGTGTCAACAGCAGCTGGATCGCCTTTCACCATCATTGGATAGTTTGGTCCAAGGAAGAGCGAGTTTGCTCCAAGACTATCAATACTGAACCAGGGAGAAGGTGTTGGCGCTAGCACACTAGTATCCGTCCTGAATACCATGCAACGGGTGTTGGAATAGGTCAGGAGAGGGCGACCATGGGAGACAACACCTACTCCCTCAGTAGTAACAGTCTGAGTGCACTGTATACAGACAAGAAGAGGTTATCCATCGGAATTAGTTGCCAGGCGCCACTTAGTATATAAGTTCTGCTCCTCCTCATGCTCGTGATCATCACCATCGTCATCTCCCCCTTTCTTATAAATTTTTTCAAGTATAGGTGGTGGAATGTTCACCGGACCTTGGAAACACAAGAAGAAGGTTAATTAGTAAAAGGAAACTTGCTAACCCGCATGCATGTGGATGAAACAATTATAATTACGGTGGAAGACAAATCTATCGAAATCATAAGGATTCCATGCAAAAACAGTGCCACGAGTGGTGGCAGCAAACACAAGATCCTCGTATTCAATTGCATCACAGTACACATCCGTGTATAGAAACTGATTTTTGAGCAATATCCATCCAGTCAAACCACGAAGGATGGCAACAAGCTTGTCGAAGATGGCAACAACTTGATAGTTCTTGTAATTCCAAGAGCGGTTGGTAACTTGACAAATTGCTATCTTCAGTAGACGACAGTCACCATGATCGTATTTGAATGTACTTAGATCATCTGTGTGCTCAACCTCAGGGCACTCAGAGATTTTTGGAAGTGGAATCCGCTGACGAGTGTACACATTCACAAGTTCCCACTCGCAATTGTACCCAATATAAACAACCCAATCTCCATTTGCGCCAGCTCAGGACTTACCCTTAAGCGATGGCATCTTGACATCACACATATCATTATCAAGTGGCATCAACTTGCACAAGGCGAGGCCTCCGTCGTCCGCGCCCATGCGAACAGGCTTATAGCGAAGAAGATAAGGGAGATCAAACCGCTCCTGGACCCTTGGGTTCCTTGTAATGATGTTATTAGTTGAGTCGAGAATGGGCTTGAACAAACCTGCCACGCTAGCCGAGGTGATGACTTTGCACCGATCAATGAGTTCCCCCACCACGTCATCTTTTAGATCGGGGCAAGAATAACGGGGTCGTTTCTGGCCTGTTCCCTCCATGGAGAAGAGGATCGAACAACGGCAGAAGGAAGGGTGAATGCAAATGGAGGAGGGAGGAAGAGCGTGCGACAGCAGTTCCAAATCGAGAGGGAAAGGCAAAGAGTCGGTGGACGGTTGCCAGTTTGCCACGGTACACGAAGAGGCGCCCCAGCCTACACGTCCTTTCGGAAATTGTACAAAAGGACTCGCCGTCGTCTCACTGGCATGTTGGAACGAGACCACATGTCAACGAAACATGGTGTGTAATTTCTCGTGCAAAATGCGATCTGGCCGCGTTGGCCCGAGGTGCCGCATTATTTCTCGACTTTATTTTTTTAATGGCGTGTCGTTCAGTTTTGAATCACGACTAACTGGTACTGTTTGCAGAGAAAATATAAACTACTCTACCACTACTCCACTTCTAGTAATAGTAGTATAAAAAAGATATATAGGCTGGAGCTTCAGAGCTTTCTTGCTAAGGGCTGCCCACTTGCTTCTCACACTATCACCCTCTCTCCAGATCTAAAAAAGACAGCCTCTCTCTCCCTCCTCACCGGTGGTCACAGATCCGCCGGGGAAGAAAAGGACGTGCAGCGTTAACGCACTCGTCGTCAGCAAGCGGGGTCACGCACTGACGACAAGGCCATCCTCTTAGACCTAGCGCCTGCGCGGGATGGCCTCCGTCCCCAAGCTCGCTGCCATAGTGCATGCGGAGGACGACGACCACGAGCGAAGCCACTTCCCGCCGACCCTCAGGTATGCTACCTCTTTTCGAACCATACCCTTGTTCTATTGCCCCATCTGCCACGAGCGTAGAATTTTGTTTGGGCAAAAACAAATTAATTTGGCAGCACTTAGATCTTGCCCAGGCTCTAAACTTGAGCTGGCTCCGCCACTGTCGCTGCATGTGGATCTTTTTCCACTCCACCATCTTCCCAATTTCCTGTCCTCTACTCTGCTGGTCATGCAGACGAAAACCTTAATTTGCACTATTAAAGGAAACCCTACTTCATGTAGACTAATCCATGTCTGGGTTGAATAAGGAAAGGAAGGGAGACTTTACTATCCAAGAGAGTAGGCATCGAACCCGCATCTAGGTTAAAAAGGGGAAAATCAGTAGCTAAGGAACGAGTCTCATGTCTCTTGGTTTAATAAGGGTAGAAAGGCATGACAACGCAATAGAGAATGACCAGGTCGATCGGTTTGTTGTCCTCACATAGGAAAAAGGTGGCTAAAGAAAACAAAAATGGGACGTAATCCACATATGCTGCTTGGATATTTGTTGCTTTGGGCAACCATACCTCCCTCACCACTCTATGCGTCCGTGGAGGTACATCGTACTGGTGCGCCCACTGTCCGAATGGGTCTCGCATGCTCTTATTGCCACTTTTTTGCTGTTAGTATAACGCCAGCGGTAAAGTCAACCAATGCTACTGCTAAAGTGATGCCACATTTAACTAATGCCGCACTCAGTCTAGTGCCACCGATAAATTTAAGCAATGCCATTTAATGTCTCTAGATTATTTCAGGGTTAGCTATTGATTGTGGACGTATTAAAGATTTTTCAGCTAAGGAATTCCAATGTTGTTGCACAGCCAGTATACCAACGATGAAACTTGTTACTACCTTCACATTTTTGCACTGTTAATGCTTATAGATTACATACCTCACTTTCATGAGATAAGACAATTTTTTTGTACAATGTCACCAAAATGCCAAGGCGCTGATGTCATTTTATTTTGGTTAAACTGCACAAAAAATTATGAAGACAAGAGGAAAGGTCAAGAGTGGGCACCTCCTCCTTTGTCTATTGTATTGATTCGTTCAATCAAGTTTTTATGTTTGATCGATTATCAAGATTGGGATAGAAATTTTTCATGTCCATTCGAGTTCGAAATGATATTTACCTTGAAGGTACGTGGTTTGCAATTTTTTAATACTGCGATTAGTTAATAATGCTAGTTACCTTCAGATTTTGTATTTGGTTTAATGCTCTTGCACTGCTAGTATACCAATGCTGAAACTTGTTACCTTTACATTTTGTATTGTTAATTCTTATAGAAATCTTCCAGTGCTAGAGCTTATGGAAATCTGTTCAGTAAAACCGTTGTACAGTACCCTGTAATAAAATAACTGCTCTACTGTTGCACTAGCCACTGGATTAGTGTATTTTTGTACTATTCGAATGGTGTTGCATTAGCGTATGGACATATATAAAGTGTGGTAAGCTTTCCCAGATATGTGCTCAAGAAAACTACTACCTGTTTTTCTAAATACTGAACGTTTGGGTACTTTAAATTGAACTGCGGAAACGTCTTATATTAAGGAACAGAGGGTGTAGAGTTCACTCAAATTATCCCGGTAAAGCTAGTCACACCTTTGTTAAAATTAATGTTCAGTATGTTATCGGAGGAGGTCTGTATGTTTGTCTCTAATGCCTGTCGACTACATACCTGACATCATGATGTAATGTTAAGTCATTTCCTTTTGTACAGTGTCGACTACATACCTGACATCATGATGTAATGACCGACATGCATCTGGGACCACGGCCGCACGCAAGGAAATGCCTCCTTATTATGCGCAAAATAATGATTCCTCCACCTGACATCTAGGACCCACTGAAAGGGCCTCTGTATTTCACGAAAAAAACGTTACCGCTGCTGACAGCTCGGACCCACCAGCTATATCTTCGCACGCAAGGAAGTGCGTCCTTATTACGCACAAAAAATGAATACTCCCCCTGCTAGCTGGGACCCAGTATAGTGGCAGGTTGACTTGTGCGCCTACTAAGTTGACGGGGACGGAGGGCTTTGTCAACTTAGTCAATATGCACGATTCTAGCTCTAGTGACCGTACGATGTCCATCCAACGGCCGTAGTGCTTCTTCAACCTCTGGTCTTGTTGCTCCAGCCGCCCAAAGCAGCGCGGGTCGTGCCGCATGCTCCTGCCTCCCGTGGCCGGCTGTGCTGCCGCGGAGGCCTCACCGCCCCTATTATTCCCACCGCTGGCCAGGCCCTGCGGCGACGGCAGCCTCACACTGTAGCCGAACCAGTGAACCCTCATACTCCTCTCCGCGCGGGCTTCCACTGCCGTGTCTTCCCCGGCTCCATGTCATCCCCTTCCTAGGCCTCGCCGTCGTCCACCGCCGTGTTGCTCTCGGTGCGGCGTGGTCAACGTGGTCAAGGAACAGCTTCCATCGGACATGGACTGTATGTGGAGAGGCTGACAGCTGGGTCCACGGCCGCAGCAAGGAAGTGCCTCCTTATTATGCGCAAAATAATTATTCCTCCACCTGACAGCGGGGACCCACCGGACGGGCCACCGTATTTCGCGAAAAAACGTTTCCCCCTGACTGCTGGGATCCACCAGCTACATCTTCGCACGCAAGGAAATGCGTTCGGGCAAAAAAAATTGATTCGCCCCCCTGACTGCTGGGACCCACCACCTACATCTTCGCACGCAAGGAAGTGCCTAACAGTCGGGACCCACCTGGTCGAAGCATACGTAGTGATGTCATTCTGGTCGCGAACGTGTACGTACATACTGGTTGATGTACAGGCGCGCATGTGTCGTAGTAGAGGCGCGCACGTAGCATGTACACGTACGTACAGCGGCCAGGGTGCAAGAAAGTAAATACGGCCACGTACGTACATACGGGCGGGGTCTCGAATGCCTACTCGCGCATATGTACGGCCAGGACTCGTGTACATGGCTGGGTCAGAATGGAGAAACAGCGTTGTTGTCGTGTTCATGGGGAGCCAACGGAATGCGTCGTATTCATTGGGAGGAAACGGAACGCGTGGGAGCCAACCGGCTTGGACGGAACAGCCGATGGAAGCGAGGCCTGGCGTACCGCAGAACGGAGGAAACGGCCTTGTGTTCGACCGGCAATGTTCGAAACGGGATCCTGTTCATCGGGAGGGGTCTGGCGTACCGCAAAACGGAGGAAACGGACCTCCTACGGTCGAAACGGGTGTCCTGCTGATCACGAGGGGTGTGGCGTACCGCAAAACGGAGGAAACGGACTTCTGTTGGAGCGCTACGGTCGAAACGAGGGTCCTGTTCATCGGGAGGGGTGTGGCGTACCGCATAACGGGACTCCACAGGATACTGTTCATCTCCACCGTTGACCCCCTCCAGCCTCCACGGGCTACTGTTCATCCACCGTCGACCACCTCCAGCCTCCACCTGCGACTGTTCATCCACGGGCTCCTGTTCATCCAGCTCCAACCGGCTCGAACGATCGGGGTCCTGTTCATCCACCCCCACCAGGAACTATTCATCCAAACCCCCAGCAACGCTCACTGTTCATCCAGAGGCAACGCCACGGGGTCCTGTTCATCCACCCTCACCGGGAACTGTTCATCCAAACCCCCCCAGCAACGCTCACTGTTCATCCAGAGGCAGCATCGATCGGCTTCAGTTAGCAGCAGTAGCGAAGGAATCACTCGATCGGGTTCAGTTAACAGCCATCGATCGATCACTCGGGTTCAGTAACGCGTAGCCTGGAGTGCAATCGCTCGGGTTCAGTTAGAGCCCAACACCTCGCTCGAGTCCAGTTAGAGCCCAACGCCACGCACACACGCGCGTACGTATGAGAGAAACGCGCATCGCTCGGCCCCGACCACCCACCGTAACCGGGGACTCCCCGATATTTTCCGCGCCCTCGCTTCTACCATGGTTTTTTCGTCATGCACGGCCCAAAGAATGTCATGCAGCTGCGTCTCCGGCCCACCCAGGACGAAAGCCCATTCTCTGTCATGATTTTTTGTCATAGAAGTAGGACCCCACCACATCTATGCTGATACCGGGTTTTGTCACAATTATCGTCATAGAAGTGTCATAAGTATGACAGAAAAGATTTTCGTTCAGCCCAAAATGTCACGGATGTGTCTCTTTTTTTGAGTGGGTGGTGATGCCGTCGCGGGCTCCGCGATGACCTCCGTCCTGCCGTCCTGCTGGTCTTGGTGTCGTTGCACCAATATGGAAACCTTTGCCTGATGCCTCGGGACTCCTCGCCTATGCTTACCCCTTTAGCACCAAAGAGGCAACGTGTACTCTGCGCCCGCTAGCGCCCGCCTGGCTTGGTTGTCATGGATCACGTCATGCGAACCTCGCGAGGTGCCCCTTGCATAGGTCTCTCCGCTCCTCGGGAGCCAGCCTAGGGAGGCCGCCCCTGAGGAGGTCGTCGTCCGCCTCACGAGGCTTGGCCCCTCGCGAGGGTCTTGAGTGGTTGTTGATGAAGATGGGCCGTACCAGGCTGCTGGTTGAGCCATGCCCTGGGCCGCAGGCAGGCAAGTCTGGGTACCCCATTCCTAGGATGCCGACAGTTCCTTCTTGGTGGTGGTGGCAGCGGAGGGAGGCCGGCGTTGCCCCGAGGATGGGCTTCACGAGGCTGATCAAGGCAGGGGCCGTCGCGAGGCTGATCGCGCCAGCCATCCTCGCGAGGTTGATCGCGCCAGCCCTGTCGAGGGTTGCGGTTGTCCTCGTGGCCTCCTCCACGGCCGAAGCCTCGGTCACCGCACTCGAGGCAGCGGCCTAGGCGCTTACCCGGAGCGCCCTGAGCTCCTGGAAATTGTTGGTGTTATGAGCATGAGCGTTGTGGAAGACACAGAATGTGATGTTATCCTTGGCGGGCTCGTCGCGATTGCGGCCGCGCTTCATCTCGGGCTCTGTTGCTAGCACGATGTCGCCCTTGCGGTTCACTTCCTTGGCCTTGGCCTTCTTGTCTAGAGGCGGCCCTGTTCGGCCCTGGTGCATCTGTCTGCCAGGTTGAACATGTCGAGGGATGTGCACAGGTCATCGTGGACGGCGAGCTCCTCGCTCATCTTGACGTCTGTGACGCCCTCCGTGAACGCCGACATGATGGCTTCATCCAGGCCTTCGGGATCTTGAGGTGAAGTTGGTGAAGCGTTGAATGTACTTGCGGAGGGTCTCACCACTACAACAAAATACACTTCCGTGATGATACGTGTTTGTCATAGTAGGTCGCGTGTTTTGTCATGCATGTACATCCATGACAAATTTATGACAGAATCAAGATAGTCATACCTATGCTGTCGTAGAAGTGTTCCATGACATTACCAAAATTATCATCACGGAAGTGTCCACTTCCATGACGATAAATCGCGCGTCACAGAAGTGCTTTCGTCAAGGGTGACCGACACGTGGCATCCACCGTAACGGAACACCGTTAAGCTATCGGGTCAGGTTTTGGATCCGATAACCCGTTAACAGCCCCGACCAATGGGGATTTTCCATGTGTAAAATCATCATTGGCTGGAGGAAACACGTGTCGGCTCACCGTTGGGACAGATGTCATCCGCTCATTAGACCGAAGGCGCCTATGATACGGCGACCCGTGGCATGGCCCAACAGAGGCCCATTCCTGTGAAAAGGCCGGCCCGTTTGACTTGGTCAAAAGGTGGCGGGCCGGCCCATGGAAAGCCTGTTAACGGCCTGTTTGCATATAGCCCATTTATAGCCCGCTAACCCAGGGCCCGTTATGCCCTATCCGAATTAGGCCCAGTAGCGTCATCTGGGCCGTCCAATATGATTCAGCTCGTTTTAACTTCCGGCCCATGTGTGGCCCATGACTTCTTTCGGCCCATATGAGGACGTTTGGAACTCTTGGCCCATTAACGGTCCGTGGTGAAACTGGCCCGTAATGAACAATGTATCACTTTATACCCATTAACGGTCCGTTATTCCATTGGGCCGTTTCCAGCCCAAGTTATCTTTCGGCCTTCTCAGGGCCTATTGATTCTTGGGCTCATTTGCAGCATTCGGTTACATACGGCCCGTTACTGTCATTTTCTGCTTGTGGGCCAAATTCAGCCCGTCGTTACAGTCGGCCCGTTTGCGGACCATTAATACGTTGGGCCGTTTTCATGTCAAAAAAACCCGTTGGGCTGTTTTCATAGAGTTATCAAATACGGCCTATTAACGGCCCGTTATGGTCCACGAATAGTACGGCCCATGATTGGCAAAATGATGATACGCCCCGTAGAAGGCCCATGGATCCTACGGCCCGTATGAGGCCCATGGATTGTATGGCCCGTAGAAGGCCCATGGATCGTACGGCCCGTAGAAGGCCCATGGACCCTACGGCCCGTAGAAGGCCCATGGACCCTAAGGCCCATATAGAAGGCCGATGGATCCTACGGTCGGACGAAGGCCCATGGATCATACGGCCTGCAGGAGGCCCATGGTTACAACAGTCCGTGTTTTGCCACGATTATTTTGGCCTAGTTACCAAAAATAGGCTATTGTGGCCACTAGAAAAAACCAGAAAAAGAACTGCAGTGACTACAAGCAAACAACTAAACAAGACAATAAGGAAATAAATAAGCAAGCAATTACCGCCAGCCTATTACCGCTATTACACATATTACATCCACTGGGCATCAAAGTTCGCCACCAGTGCAAATATAGGGAACAAAGCAGCACATTACATACACTGGCCGTCAAATTTGCCACTAGTGCAAATAAACGCGGCAGCAAAACAAGAGCATAACCGAAACAACTTCCGAAGAGCTCAAGAAACGTTATCCTGGGTATCCACCATGCTGGCAATAAGCTTAGCAAGCTGATTAGCTTTGTCCTGTTTGGCGCTAAAATCCTCCAACGCTTGCTGTTGCACCAGAAAGTATGCATCTGAATGCTCCAGGGACTTCTGCAGTCCTTCCGCTTCTTGTCGCGGCACAGCGGATCGATGTCTTTCAGCTTGTAGTTGAGACTCAAGAAACCAAACTAATTCAGATAGTGAGTTTGAATAGCTTGTGCAAGCGGTAGTGGCCAGTAACTCGAACACTAAACCAAGACAGGACTTTGGGGTTGTCTCGCTGTCTTCAAGATAGTCTTCCTTAGCTGTTTTATCAGCTTTGTTGGAGACCAACAAGGATGTGTCAGTATCCTGAACCTTATCTACATTACTTCCTTTACCATTGCTTAATAAGGCACTCTTCCCCAATATTCTGTCAGCATTCTAAAAGAAGAAATAAGCAGACACATAACAAGTTTAGCATGTACTAGTATATGAAACTCATTTCGGTGAACTAGTTCATTAGTAAGGTGGACAGGATTAAACTACCAAGTCTTCTATTGCCAAGTACTAGTACGTAATAAAAGCATCAAACAAACATATATCTATGTCCTATGGTCATTGCATTGTCTTGCTAAATCAAAATAGAGACACGGTTCAAATCATATCGGTTCAAGACAAAGCAGCAGTGAAAGAATACAAAGCGTGGGAAACTACACGGCACAACAAGATTTCAGATGGGTACCACGGGTCTACATGTACAACAACACTATTGGCTCTGTTGTGATGCTAGTAATGTGCATGATATGAAAGTCAACTGTATACACAATTGAAATTGAAATCAACAGAGCTATTGATAAGAGCAAACCTGTTAAAGAAACATGCGTGAACATACCTGCTGTGCCATTGGAGTTTCGATTGGATCCTTCAATTTAAAAATAAGTTTGTATGAGTAAATACAGTGATACAAGAACAAAGCAATCATTGTTAAAAAAGGCGCGCCTAGGCTCTAGGCGTTGGCAAAACGCATTGCGCATAACTACGCATAATCTGTGCATAGTAAAGGGCAAGCCGGTGGCAAAACGCACAATTAACGCCTAACGCTTTTTTGAACTATGATAGCAATGGAATCTTAAATTAGAACAGTTATTCTTCAGGTTTAGGCACTTGTTCTACATGAACAGAGTACAGTAAGATGCCAGAATATAATACTAAAAAATAGAAAATGAGCTCATAGACCTTACCACATTCTTGGTTCGGGACCCGTACAGAACAAGGCGTTCCCAGTCATCGTCCAGTAAATGTGTCTCGGGAGAACGTAAGGGAATTTGATGAGTTTCTTTGCCGGTGAAGTACGTTTTCTTCAGGTAATTACGATACTGCCACCAAGCATTCTTGAAGATAGCAGAGGTATTAGCACAGGTTACCTCATCCCGAGTTTCCAAATCGGTCCTTCTCCATAGAGAAAAATGGGAAAATTTGTTGTATTATAACCATCATGGAGGTAGGATGTATGGGACGAAGCAAAGTAATTGCCATGAATAACATTACTTACACATAACTCCTGGACAAACACCTGCAACTGGCATTTTCCTTCATCTTCAGTATAATATTTCCAAGATGGGAAGATACGCACATACGATTTAACAACATCAAATGCGATAGATGCTAAACTACGACTAGTTGGTTGTGCTTCCTCCACAAGAATAGGCGTACTAACTGGTGGAGTTGGGGTTCACCATGATAGTACTGGCCCTTTGGGCACTGGAGCTGCCTTACTAACTGCTCTTGTTTGGGAGCTCTGTGGTGGAGATGGTGCTGTGTCAACAGGAACTGGGTTACTATCGGCTGGGGTTGGGGTTAGATTGGGTGAAGCTGGTTCTCTGTCCATCGCAGTAGGGGTACAATCTGCGAGAGTTTGGGTTATGTGTGGTAGGGCTGGTTCTTGTGCATGTACAACTGGGGTGCTATCTCCACCAAGAGGTAGCACTATTTTATTTGAAGACCGTGTTTTTAGTCCGCTAGATACTGGCATCACCCGCTCCAATTCAAATGGCTGATAAACAGGAAACATAGTTGAATGTATGGACATTGTATGAGAGACAGATGCAATAGATAGTGTGGAAAAAAGAGGGCATGAAATAGTTGACATTTATATTATTTAACTAAAACGGATAGCATGTCATAATTTCACATACATGATGTCTATCTAAACTGGATAGCATAGCATAACATAATTCAAAGATATGATGAATAACTAAATAGGATCACATGACATAATTCACCTACATGTTATCTAAGTAATCAAGATCGCATCATTTAATTCACATATGTGATTTATATGCTAAACAGAGGGCATTCGATATGATGTCTGAAATAAGAACATGGTGTTGAATATTGTGTATATGATGTCTAAACTATGCAATGCAAGACACCGTATGCATGATATGAGCAGTATAACCATGCCAAGTTAGAGCATACACCTCAGTGGGGGAATAGGACTGGTCATCTGTCTCTGAATCCATCTCTGAGGAGCTATCGGGACCCAACAAGAGATCTGCTTCGACAGGTAGCACTGTCTGCTCTGAAGGCCTTGTTTTCACTCCAGATTTTTCCATCTCCCACCCAAATGGCTGATTCATAGGAAGAGTAGTTTAATGTACAAACATTGTCGACAAATGGAAATGTAATGAAGAAAAGGATGGGCAAGATATCATTCAAATATATGATGCCTGGTTAAACAGGATGGCATTGCGCATTTCACATATATTATGGCTGGCTAAAAGACATGAGACTGCATAATTCCCATATATGGTATAGAAACTAAACAGGTGGCATTACAGAACTTCTCTAAACTAAGCAGATGACATATATGATGTCAAAAGTAGGCACTGCAAGGCAACATATGCATGATATGACTAACATCATCATGCCAAGGTAGAGCAAACACCTTGGGGGGTAAATATGAGTGGTCAGCAGCGTCTGAATCCGCCTCAGAATAGATATCTTCCTCTGGATTACAATCTGGAGAGGGGTGGGGAGGGTTTGCCATTGAACCCGCCATGGAGCGATGTCTACATGACATTGTATTGCCGCGCAAAACTCTTCTCTTTTTCTCTACATGTTCAGCATGACTGTGTACAATATCTGACATGCATACGAAAAAAATATGGTGAGATTATGTAAGGAGAGCATGCAGAAATTTAGAGTGATGGTAACAACCAGTGGATCGACGTTTTGCCGTTGAACCAAAATAGCCCTAATGGATCGACGTGAATGTATAGTAATAAGTGATGCAACAAGTGTACAACCTCTTTAACGTAGCCGTCTCGACCTCAGCATCATTGGGTTGGTCGCTGAAGGAGTTGAGGCAGAGGTGGCTGTCAGAGGTGTGGAGGAAGATCTGAGGAATCTGTAGACGGCGTCCAGGGCACTGCTCTGTTGTGATGGATCGTTCTGTCATTGGAGCAGCTCCGGTGAGCCGTAAGACGTCAAGGCTGAAGCAGCACAAGACAGACATCGTCAATCTCAAGTGGGATTCTAATAGCATCTCCAATAGATGATGTAAAATGGATGTAAAATTAACATCACCAAAAACCACCTGACTACAACAAATGAGGTAAAAACTGTTGACTCTCAACTTAACTGTCAAAACTGAAATTTACTGTGGAATCTGAATGCTACTGTCGAAACTGAATGCAATGGTAGCAGAGAGGCACTTGACATGTAGTTTATGGAGGGCCTGTAATTCATCTTCAACCTGCACCCCCTGAGCCGCCAGCCACCACCGGCCGAACCGCCGGCCCCAGTGCCGCCTCGCCGCCCCGAAACAACTCACCACCGCCGCCCCGGCCAGCCCTCTAGGCCCCCCGCCCCCCACCCTGAACCCTAAGACAGATAGTGGGGTACCTCTCCGGCGAAGCCCCGTCCCCGCTGCGGGTGGTTCTTCCTTAACTCCGGCGAGCCCCCCCAACCCTTTAAAATCGACTGACCCAAAAGTCGATTCAGTTGACTGAAGTGTGGCTTAATCAGAGCAAAGCAGCAGCACGAGCGAGGGGGAGAGCAGCAGCAGCAGCTGGGCGAGCGAGTGATCGAGCGAGAGCCGGAGCAGCAGCAGTAGCGCGAGCGAGCGAGAGCTGGAGCAGCAGCAGCAGATCCGGCTGGTATGGATGCGGCCGCCGAAGGGGCCTCGCACTGGGGGAGAGCCGCCATGGAGATGTCGCCCGTGGCGCCGGCTTCAAGGTAGCCGCTCCATGGGGGTGCAGGATGGAGCACCGTTGGCGCCGGGAGGTCGAGTTATGGAGAAGGAGCGATGCGATGAGTGTACAACCTCTTTGGTGGCGCCGAGTAGGCCTCGGCTTCGTCCGAGGAGTCGGTGAGGATGCTGCGGTTCTGGTGGAGCAGGTTAAGGCGGCGCTATGGGGATGGAGCAGCCGCGATAGACAAGGCGATCGTCAGAGCAGCTCCTTGGAGGTGGAGGACGGGGCGGCTGAACCCGCGGGACGGCGAGATGGACGACGGATCCTCATCCGGGGAGGTGGACGAGGGACGTCGAGCTGTTGCGGTGGACGACGTCGTCGGGAAAGAGGCTCCGGCTGGGCAGCGGTGACGTGGAGGACGGAGGAGGGTGGGGTTTCGCGGCTGGAGCGGGAGAGGTTATGGCGGCCTGGGATTTCGAATGGTGAAAAGGGGGCGATGGGAGGGGTGAAGCATGACTTAGGGACGCGCTTGTCCAAAATGTAGGGTATGTTACAAAAGTACCCCCACCGATTTGAACTACCGGCCCTTTCGGCTCAGGGTTAGAAGGGGGATTTCGCGTGTTGGGATTTGGCAGCTGGAGGGAGTTTTCGTGCGCGTTGTAATTTCGGGATAGCAAGGCGCGGGTTGTGAAGGCACCAGTTTTGGGACACGATATCTGAATTTTCGGGATATAACAAGACGCGGGTTGAATTTTAGGGACAAGCCTAACGTGTAGTAATATTGTACTTGTACTTACCAAATCAATTCGCACTTCCCTCAACCAAAAAGAAAAGAAAAAAATAAAACTATTCACACCACACAAAGAGAGAGTCTTGCCCCATTTTACTATACAAATGCTATTCAAAGCTACTCCCTCCTTCCATCTATATAGGGCCTAATGCATTTTTCGATGCTAACTTTGACCAAATATTAGAGCAATGATATATGACATGCAACTTACAGAAAGCACACCGTTAAATTCGTCTGTGAAAGGTTCTTTCAATGATATAATTTTCACATTGTGCATGTCATGTACTATTAATCTTGTCAATAGTCAAAGGCAGTCTTAAAAATCTCATTACACCCTATATAGATGGAAGGAGGGAGTATGAATCCATGTTATGTCCGATTAATTTTTTTTGCTTGCTGTATAATGCATGTAACCTACTCATACCAACATTTTAGTGCATTCCAAATGTCTATACTACCGCTCCAATTAGAACTAAATTTGAATTCGTTTCTCTATTTCAATAAGAATCTACAATCATGATTGTTGCCAACTTCAACCATCATAGTTTCCTTGCTATCCGCCAGATATAAATCGGACGGCCTATAATGCAGGATGGCAGGCACACCATCATCAACAACTCCTTTTTTATAAGAGTAGAGATAAAATATATTAAATGTTGTATAACATGTTCATAACCACACCATGTGTATCACCGTTATATATATTCACACATGCGTCGGTTTGAAACACTATGATAAATTCTTCAAATATCCGAATTCGCTTTTTATAATGAAGTATATATGATTTCTATTCGTCTTTTACACCCACACAAACCTCTTATCTTTGTAGCTAGCGCTATGTTTCTCTTGTGCATGCACACGCCCGCATCCCTCTCACCCTCCCTCAGCATTCTCTAGCTCCATCGCGCAAATTCGTCTTTTCACTTTAGGTCGTTCACCCACGGTTTGTGTAGGCCCGCCAGCTCCTTCTTTACGGCACACATCGATCGATATGCCTCTCTAGCCAGGTGTGCCTAGCACAAACACAAGCTTCCCCTCTTCTCTTGTCACCGTCCATGCCTCACTCCCACCACTCTTTTCATCGTTCTCGTACTCGCACACTCCTCCCCCTCGATATAGTATGCCTCTCGTACCACCTCCAACATGCATCCCTCTCTCTCTATCCTTCTCCTCGTGCCTCATTTGCTTCTAACACACACATGCATGTATACCGATCGATCTCCCAACATATACCTAGATC